>NW_027101673.1:57500-92500 GCF_035046505.1 Tiliqua scincoides
AGATGGGCCGTCCCTGCTGTCCCAAAAGGTATGTATAATTCTTCCAAGAGTGCATTTGGACTTAAAAGGTCTCCCACAATCGTCTCGGCCATCGCCGTCTCTCCACCGGCTAAGCTTGCCAGAGTCATGTGCCAAATGGCTAATACATTGACTGTGGTTATCTTTCCGATTTAAGCGCAGAGGATCTGAAGCTCTAGATAAGATGCTTCCCCTGCGTTAGTCGGTGATTGAACCTTGGACCTCCCCCACCACACGAAATCTCTGCAGTGCCTCTGTACTTCAACCTTTCCCCCTATCTCAGGAATCTTCAGTGAGGGCAGCAGACAAAATATGAAAGGGGGTCCAGAAGGATGTAGGGATGTAGGATTTCTGATTTGCTGTCAGAGCCAGTGGGACCAGTGGGTCGCGACTCAATTTTTGTTGGGTTCCTGAAACCGACAAGCTGACAGCCAAGAAGGAAAATGTATTGAGGCCTACGGAAAGCCAACCAGAGCGGCATATGTGTGTTTACTCAAGAGTAGGCAGCCCTGCCTTTGAAGGGGACGGCGATGAACTCAGACCCCCAACAGACCCTCAGGAAAGAAGTGCGCCCCCCCCAGCTGATAAAGAGAATGTATTGAGCCCTATGGAAGGCAAAACCGAGTCACATGTGTATGTTTACTCATGAGTAGGTGACCGTGCCTCTGCCCTTATTGAGGGCCAGATGAAGGGGAACCAGAACGGTCCTGATCCGATGAACATGCAGCCCAACACACGCTCCAGAAAGCTGTTCCCCCTTCCCCAACCATAAGAAAAAGGATAAAAACAGAGGCTTGTAGTGGATCTTAAAGTGAAATCTCATAAAATTAGGTGTGTCTTGACAGACCTTCATTTTAAAAAGTGGCTCAAAAGTTTGGGAACCACTGCTGTTCTTGGACACCACCGAAGAATAGCAACCAATTTTATTCTTATGGTCATGGAAGATGATAAAGCAAAGCTTTCTGAGCATGTCAAAAGTGCCTTTCTTATAAGTTAGCAGAGGGGACTAGGAATTCGAGGGGGGGAATGAATTGTCGGGGGGATGCCTGACCCTTGGACACTGCCTAGGGGAATTACTCCTGGATCCAGTTACTAAAAATATGGCAACCCAGAGGGTGACGGTATCGTGATCTGACCAGGAGGAGCAGCTCTGGGAATGAAGGGAAAAGGCTGTCGGATTATAGGGTGTGGCTTCAAGGTTATCTAATTTTAGACATTAAACGCAATGACTTCCCCTTTGGCAGCACAGCCTGGGCACCGGCTGAAGTGGCAATTATGGCTTTAAACAGCCCGACTGGCACTGGGCTTCCGTCAGAGGAATGGGCCACGTGCCCTGGGCAATAGCGCCCATTAAAAAATGAAGCCGGATCATAAAAAAAAGAGCTTAAACAGAAGCAGGTTTTTACAAAGGCACAAATAAACAATAGAGAGTTAAAGTCCAGGAGTCAGAAAAACAGCCAGGAGGTTTTATGCGGTTAGCTGGGACATGGGGAGAAACAAGCCCCCCCCCCCTTTTCAGTGCTCAACCTGGCGCAATGACTAGTGGTCACTCCTCTGAACATGTGCAGAGCTCTGCCTTTAAGTTACTGCAAAGGTTTCAACCCTGCCTTTCAGCTGAAACCGGGAGAGGCTAGCAATTTAAAGCAAACCCAAGCAACTGTGCAGTAAGACAATATCATCAAACAGGGGTGTCAAACATAAGGCCAGGGGGGGCTGGATACGGCCCACGGAAGCTCTTTATCCGGCCTGCCTGATAATTGGGCTCTCCCATATAAATATGAGCAAGATTTGGGTTGTTTTCTGTCATTGGCAGCTAAAGAGTTCCCAAACGTACCTCTGGCCAACACGTGCTTAATGACATCACTTCCCCCTTAATGACATCACATCCGGCCCTGAGCAGGCATAATGAATGCTGTTGGGCCTGCCGTATGAAACAAGTTTGACACCCCCGTAATAAAATGGAGGAGATTGGATCAGGACTAATTGGGATAGCACCTCTGTCATGACCTCAGGAGGTGGTCTTAAAAAAGCCATTCCCTCTCAGCCTCAGTTTTCCCCATCTGCAAAATGGGGGTAAAACTATTTCTTTGCCTTGCTGGGTCAGTTGGGGTGCCACCATTGTTAACGAAGACTCGAATGGGCCAACACTTTGCCTCCGAAGATACAATATCACAGTGGTTCTCAAATGTTTCAGCACCGGGACCCACTTTTGAGAATGACAATCTTTTGGGACCCACCTGTAGTGATGTCATGAACCTGGAAGTGATGTAGTGGCCAGAAGTGACGTCATCGAGCAGGGGAAATTTTAACACTTCCCATACGACAAAATCAAACCTAAGTAAGTTAAAAGTTTACAGTAAGTTTAAAAATTTACTTAAAATAAATAACCCTCCCAAGCAGTTGCTGATCTGTTTCAAAAAAATTCCCCAAACATTCCAAAGGCTGCAATCCTACCCACACTTACCCGGGAGTCAGCCCCATTGACTATCTTTGCTAAAAGCATATATATAGCAGCCTGTTAAAAGTACAGGTCTGTGACATTTCCCCAAATATAACCACATCTCATGGTAGCATCAAGTCTATCAGACTAAAAATAAAATGGACTTTGACATGAATGGAGACCCCCCTCCCTGAAATTGACTCACAACCCGCCTCGTGGGTCCCAACCCACCGTTTGAGAAACTCTGTCATATCATGTTGGAACTTTAGGAAGGGTGGCTTAAAATCTCTAGGATTACTTTCTGGAGATGAGAGCTAATTCTCGGACACTTTAGGTAAATCCTGGGGAGTTGGCAACCCTAAAGTCAGGGCTTAGCTTAGAAGCATGTGAAGCAAAAAGAGTCCTCTTGAGCATGCACAGAGTAATTTCCACCCTTTTCCACTGAGAAGGCCCCAGCCAACCTTTGACATAGGAGATATAATTTCCTGGTTGTCTTGAGTCCCTGCACATATAATTTTTTTTTTTTAGTCAGAAGTTTAGGACCCCAGTCTCTTCTCCCTGCCCTAAAAAAACCAGATTTTTTTTTTCTCCTTGTTAAATTATGCTGTCTAACAAAACAGCTCCCTGGTCCCTTAAATCTATCCGATTGCCGTGGTTAGACACGATTGCCCTCTGGAGGACATTTTGTGTCAGCACCAGAGGTCAGCACTCTGCACCCAGAGCACAGTTTTGTCACTTGTAGCTACTTTAAAAAAAAAAAAAAAAAGAGCCTGGCAAAACCCAGTTCCGAGTTCAAATTCTGCAATTTCTTACCTTTTACTTGGAAATGCTTGAAGCGTTGAGTTTTTTTTCATTCAAACATTGCTTTCGACACGCAGTGTAGAACCATGGCGTGGTCAGCTTGGAAATGGGTTCGCCGTATGGCTAAAGAAACAAGCTTCTTTACCAAGGGTGGAAGACCTCTGTGGAACTCCTTGCCACAGGATGTGGTGATGGCACCTGAAGACCTAGATGACTTTCAAAGGGGATTGGATTGGACAGATTTATGGGGGGGAGATTTCCATCATGGGTTACAAGCTGTGATGACTATATGCAATCTCTGGGATTTTGGAGATAGCCTCTCTCTGAATGCCAGGTTCAAGGGAGTGGCAAAAGGATACAAGGATCTTGCTATCTTGCGTACTTCCTGAGGCATCTGGTGGGCCACTGTGAGATACAGGAAGCTGGGCTAGATGGCCAGATCCAGAAACGGTCTACTTATGTTCCTATAATTGCAAATATGAATTTGCTGACACCCTGTTGCAACGTAAGAACGTCAGAAAAGCCCTGCTGGATCAGGCCAAAGACCTATCTAGTGCAGCTTCCTGCATCTCACAGATGCCCCAGGGAGCACACAAGACCACAAGAGACCTGCATCCTGGTGCCACTCTCTTGTACCCGGCATTCAAAGTGAGGCTACGTCTGAAACCTGGAGGCTTTACATACCCATCATGGCTTGTAACCTGTGATGGTCTAGAAATCTGTCCTGCCCTCTTTTCAAGGCATCTAGCCCGGGTGCCATCGCCACATCCTGTGGCAAGGAGTTCCATAGACTAATTGCACGCTGGGTAAAGAAAGATTTTCTGTTGTCCCTTCGAACTCTCCCAACACTCAAGATGAATGGCTGTCCCCTGGTTCTGGTGCAAGAGAGAAAGGACAGCCCTTGATCCACTGTCTCCATCCCCTGCATAATTTTGTACATATCGATCATGTCCTCTTCCCCCCCACGCACATACACACAGCCACCTTTTTTTCGAGATTGAAGAGCCCCCAAGCACCTTTCCTCATAAGAGAGGTGAACAGCCCAGTCATCACAGGGCCATAGCTAGGGGGGGCCAGGGGGTCTTTACCCCCCTAAATCAGCAGTTTGCTCCCCCCCCAGCATTTTTTTTCCAAACCTGTCCTCTAATCTGGCATCCACTGGGGGTGATTGGAAGCCCTTTTTGCCACATTTTTTTTGTACACAGGAAAGTGCTTCTGGCAGGGATATGTTTTACTTTTGCAGGGTTGCAGGCCCGTGTTTTGCACTGGCGTGTGAATGAAAGGAGATGTTGCGTGTTATTTCTGTGTAGGCAATACGTTTGACGTTGCATGCAAAGATGCATTTATTCCAGGCCAATTATTGTCACCTGGTTTTACAGATAATGAATGCATCTTTCAACAAAAAACAAAACCCACATTATTTTCTCTTCATGAAATCTGGGGGGAGTTTTGGGTATTTGATATTTCTCCAGACTTATCCTTTCATTTTGCCCACCAGTATAGATATCTGACATCATTGCCCCCCTTGAAAAAATAGTCACCCCACCACCACCTCTATCATGTTGGCAGCCTTCAGTCTCGAAAGACTCTGGTATCGTGCTCTGAAAGGTGGTTCTGGAACAGCGTCTAGTGTGGCTGAAAAGGCCGATTCGGCAGTGACAATCCCTTCCACACTGGGAGCAAGTGCAGTCTGTCCCTGGTCTGTCTCTCTGGCTATGGGCCTTCCTTCTTTGCCTCAGTCTGTTGGCCAAGTGTCTCTTCAAACTGGGAGAGGCCATGCTGCACAGCCTGCCTCCAAGCGGGCCGCTCAGAGGCCGGGGTTTCCCACCTGTTGAGGTCCACTCCTAAGGCCTTCAGATCCCTCTTGCAGATGTGCTTGTATCGCAGCTGTGGTCTACCTGTAGGGCGCTTTCATAAGAACATAAGAACATAAGAACAGCCCCACTGGATCAGGCCATAGGCCCATCTAGTCCAGCTTCCTGTATCTCACAGCGGCCCACCAAATGCCCCAGGGAGCACACCAGATAACAAGAGACCTCGTCCTGGTGCTCTCCCCTACATCTGGCATTCTGACTTAACCCATTCCTAAAATCAGGAGGTTGCGCATACACATCATGGCTTGTACCCCATAATGGATTTTTCCTCCAGAAACTCGTCCAATCCCCTTTTAAAGGCGTCTAGGCTAGACGCCAGCACCACATCCTGTGGCAAGGAGTTCCACAGACCGACCACACGCTGAGTAAAGAAATATTTTCTTTTGTCTGTCCTAACCCGCCCAACACTCAATTTTAGTGTTTTCTTGCACGAGTTCTCCATAGAGGAGATCCTTTGGGATCCGGCCGTCATCCATTCTCACGACATGACCGAGCCAACGCAGGCGTCTCTGTTTCAGCAGTGCATACATGCTAGGGATTCCAGCACGTTCCAGGACTGTGTTGTTTGGAACTTTGTCCTGCCAGGTGATGCCGAGGATGCGTCGGAGGCAGCGCATGTGGAAAGCGTTCAGTTTCCTCTCCTGTTGTGAGCGGAGAGTCCATGACTCGCTGCAGTACAGAAGTGTACTCAGGACGCAAGCTCTGTAGACCTGGATCTTGGTATGTTCCGTCAGCTTCTTGTTGGACCAGACTCTCTTTGTGAGAGAGTCTACCTCTAGAATCCCGGCTACGGGCTGGAGTCATAATCTATTCCAAAGCCAGGGACCACCATTGGACAGACAGGTCCAACAGTGGCCTCGCTCTGTGGGTACATAAACAAGACAGAGAGAGGCCGACCAGATCCGCATTGCCAGATCTCAGCTTTGCAACCCAAGTCGTGGCTTCCGGATGGCCTGAGCTTCGGAAGGGACCCCACAAGTTCATCTAGTCCAACCCCCTCCTGTAGCAGGAAACCCTCCTACACCTAAAGTATCTCCAGCAGGTACAACATTAACCTAACCTGGCAGGTGGATGGAAAGAGGAGTGGGTGGAGCAAAAGGACATCATCGCTCTCTTCTGTGCCTTCTCCAGTCCCCCTATGTCCTTTTTGAGATGGGGTGACCAGAACTGGGAGCAAGACGCGAACGTAATGAATGGTAGGCCATGTTAGTGGGTAAGAGGCACTTTTTTTTTCAAGTGGGTGCTCATTTTTTCGCAGGGGGAGAGTAACTGGCCCTCCTCACCCCAGCACTGTCTTCTCTAGTGGCTGTCTGCTGGTGAACTTTGGCATCTTGATTGTGAGCCCTTTTGGGACAAGGAGCTGTGAGCTCTTGGATTCTCTCCATAAACCGCTTTGTGAACTTTGTGTTGAAAAGCGGTGTATACATACTGTTAATAATAATAATTAATCATAATAAAGGTCCCATAACAACAACTGTTACCCTGCACATGCCTGATCTCGGAAGCTAAGCAGGGTCAGGCCTGGTTAGTACTTGGATGGGAGACCGCCTGGGAATACCGGGTGCTGTAGGCTTCTACCATGATCTCGGAAGCTAAGCAGGGTCAGGCCTGGTTAGTGCTTGGATGGGAGACCGCCTGGGAATACCGGGTGCTGTAGGCTTATATCATGATGTTGGAAGCTAAGCAGGGTAGGTCTGGTTAGTACTTGCATGGGAGAACGCCTGGGAATAGCGGGTGCTGTAGGCTTATACCATGATCTCGGAAGCTAAGTAGGGTCAGGCCTGGTTAGTACTTGGATGGGAGACCGCCTGGGAATACCGGGTGCTGTAGGCTTATACCATGATCTGGGAAGCTAAGCAGGGCCAGGCCTGGTTAGTACTTGGATGGGAGACCGCCTGGGAATACCGGGTGCTATAGGCTTATACCATAGTCTTTCGAGGCCAAAGGTTGCCAACCAACAGCATTTGTATCCAGTCTGAGCTGAATGCGAAGTGAAGAGGAGCAAAAGGAGACATGCGTCCAGATCCCAGAGGTGTCCCAATATGGGAGGTCAGGCGATTAGGGTCAATAGCTTTCCCATATAAACACTACAGGAGTCCTACATAAGTTTTCTATGGCCAGTTAGATGTGCTGCCCCCATGTGGAGGACAACAGTAACTGCAGCTGAAGCTTTTGAATTGCATCTGCCTCGAATACATAGTCAAGGAGAGGAATTTTTTCCTGGGAACTCAGATCTGGAGTCCAATGGGGTGTCCTTTTGAGGGGCTGCTACACTCAGGAGATGGGGAGAAACGCACTCTGCACATGCTCAGGGACGTGCCCATCCGCGCAGGGACTTCATTGCCGACTGGCCAGTCCGCTTTCAGGGCCGAGGAGGCCGCGTGCCTGCAGATGTGTGCTTGCCTGGCTGTGCATGTGTCCCTGTCTTGGTCAGCGGCCTGCGCATCGCCCTTTTAAGAGGGGCCATTCCTGCCCTCAATAGATGCTGGGAGTGCAAGCATGTCCATTGTTGCCCTGGCTCTGTCCCTGCTGGCTCCATTGTGTGTCAGAAAGGCAGAGCTTAGGGGCCCCCCTTTGAGCCAGGAGTGTTGCACAAGAGAACTGAGCACAGTCAGGGCCTGGACTGAAGCTGGCGGCCGGCAGAGTCCCTACTCACGGCATGGAGGGCTCCTAAGAGCCACATCTGGACGCCCCCAGTCCTCCCTCTTTCCAGCTGCGAAGTGGACCCCTTTCAAAAGGCAAGTAGAACCATCCACTTTTCTGAAAAAGGGGTCAGGAAAGGTCAGGAGAAGCCATTCTCGCCAACAGGTGGCTCTCGGGGTTGCCAACTGTTCACAACCAGTTGCGCTCCTGCGCCGTCACGAAATGCAGGGGCTTAGCCTTGGACGCTTTACCCATCCCATTCGCTTTCCATGCCAGGCAAAAGCGCCACCCGCTTGACCTCACTGTTAACGGCACAGGAGCAAGGCCTGCAGGAATAGTTGGCAACCCTGGCATATCCAGTGCAAAGAACGGACCAAAAAAAATCCCCAACACACACTTTTGGCAAAGTGTGAACATGTCCCGGCTCACTTTTCTGGTTTCGCAATAGAGCGAAACTGGTCTTGGGGGGGAGTTTCCGGAATGTTCTGTTGGCCACTGCCAAGTGGGTCCCCCAGCCATTATTCAAAAGGGACTCTGCAGCCCCTCTGAAGTGAATGGGTGTGGGGAGGGCACCCTGCCCGCCCAAGGCTCCGTGCAGCCTGCGAGCGCGGCATTCACTCGACCGTTGCTGGGACACTCGTAGTCATGGCAACATCTGAGTGCCTCGGTCAAGCGGGTGATTATTTAACCAAATTCCCAGCTCCAGAGTGTCAGTGCTTGGGGGGGGACCCTGGGGAGGCTCTCTGCCCCACTTGCGCATCAAGCGAGCGTGGCCAAAGCGGGACTTGCAGGCTCCGGTGATGCAACTTCTCAACTCTCTTCCAGATCTGGCAACCCTGGTTCCCTCCGGCCAAGGAGTTGCCCCCTAAGCACCCTAGATGGACTCTGGCTTCCAGGGTGGCAGGAGGGATGGGGCGGAGTGCAGTGTTGTTCGTTTGCCCGTTAATATTGCACTTGTCCCGGCCTCCCGCCGTCTTGGGCTGACGTACCTACCGGGGACACACTTACCTGAGACGGAGACACTTTGGAGACGGAATCTTTTGGGGGCGAGAGCAAGGTAAGTACCTAAACCAGGAGAACACATATCTGTCTGGGTGACCGTACGGAGCTCTCCAGGGTTTGGAGAAGTCTTTCTCAGCCCTACCTGGAGATGCTGTCAGCATTTGAACCTGGGACTTTTGGCAGGCAAGCAGGGGCCCCCTCCCCTGCTTAGAAGACTGGACTCCACGGGGGTCAGATGTGATGAGCTTTCTCGCAGCTTCCTGCAGACGTAGGGCGGCAGAGAGGGGGCAACCCCAACGATGATCATGCTTCTCTTGAATGCTCAAACACACCCTCAGTCATGGGCACAAAGTACTTGCTTCTGCTTTGGCCTTTTAACACCAAACACAACCGGTTTGGAATATGGCCATATCCATGCCACAAGTAGTTTATGCACCGTGCCCAGGGAAGCCTGGGAGCTGTCATTTCCCAAGTCCCCAAGCCAGGGGGGGCCCTGGGAACTTGCATTTCCTAAGGCAGGGGACGAAAGCTAAGGGCTCCGAAGTGGAGGTTTCTCGACATCTTCGCCCAACTACAATTCCCAGGGTTCTTGGGAAGCGAGTGAAAGTGGTATAGACCCTTTTCTAAATTCTGTAGGGTGGGTGAGGCCTGGCAGAGAATGCTAGCTCCGTTTTTTGCATGCCATCGCCCATCAAAACCACAACAGGACAAAGCAAGTAGAAAAACAGCCAGAACTTTTATGGGCAACGTACCCCAAAGGAAGAAAAACACTGGGCATCAAGAGCACTTCTAAGACTGGGCTCCACTGCAGCCCGTCACCACGGGCTGCCCTCGCTCCCCCACAATCCTTTTGTCGGTTCTTGCGGCCGAGGACTCTGGCCAAGCAAAGCCCACAGACCAGATTGCTGGGCTTGGTCGGCAGCATTCGAGTCTCCCTGTAAGGCAAGGCCTTCTGGTTTCTCTGTCCATGATCCGTGCATGTGTGTGTGTGTGTGGGGGGTCCGACAGTGCTCTCTCTCTCGGGTTGGGCGACCAGGAGTCTTTGTGGAGAGAGGTGCTGGTCTCGGTGGGTGGGGGGCGTCTCCCAGCCTCCCCCTTCATGGCCTTTCCAATAGCATCCGGCGGAAGGGCTCAAAGTCCACGGGGACCGTATCTGTACGGAAATAAGGACCAGCATCAACGCTTTGCGGGTGTGTGTGTGTGTGTGTGTGTGTGTGAGAAAGAGATAGCTCACAGCCCAATCCTATGCATGTCTACTCAGAAGTAAATCCCATTAGTGTCAATGGGGCTTACTTCCGGGAAAGTGTGGCTAGGATTGGGCTGTCAACCAGGTCTCCTTAGCGTACCCAAACTAAAACCAGTTTTAGACCAGTCTGAACTGTCATGGTGTCCCCCCCCAAAGGATCCTGGGAATGGTAGTTCAGTGACAAGTCTCCATAAATGATCCTCATGTCCTCCTTTTGCCCACCCTTGTGGGCACCTTGTGCCCAAGACAATCCTTGTGCCCACCCCACCCCCAACCAAGGAACAACTTCCCACAGCAAGGTGAAGCCATGCCGATAGCACAGTTCTTCCCGGCATGCCTCTGTGTCAAACTCTTCCCCCACATTTTGGGGAGAGGACAAGCTGTGGGGGGGATCTTCGCCGTAGGGCGAAGGTTCCAACTGGAGGTTGGTGGTTCAACCGTCAGCGACTCCCTACCCAGGCCTGCCGCTGAAAGCCGCAGCCTCGCTTGGCCTTCTCCCGCGCCACCCCTGTGGCGCCCATTTCCACGGCCCCGTCGACGGCAGCCAGCGAAACAGAGATGGGCGATGCGAGCACACAACCCGAGGGCAGCACAACTGAGTTCGGTTGCGGGGCGAGGAAATGGCGACCTGACACCAGGCTGCCATTTTCGGTGGGCGCTCCGCGTCGGGCAAAATATTGCCCTGTGCAAAGCTTCATGGGATATCTACGTGTAAATCTCCTATTAGGGCTAACTGTGTCAGTCACCTGCCCCCCCCCCACAATTTAGTGGCAGTTCAGCTGAGAAGTCCCGTCCCCCCCAGGAACACCTCCCTGAATCTTAGCAAATCAGGCTGCCATCCATGCTCACTGCTGTGGCGCACCAAGACGTCCTTGTGCACCGCACGCTCCTGCGCAAACTTGGGCATCCTAGGCACACACCCCACCCCAGGGGCTTACCGTTGCAGCGATACTGCAAGTTGGACCAGATGATGTTTTCCTGAGAAAAGCAGAACACCCCCAAGCGTCCCCCTCTCATCGTCGTGTCAATGACGACGCCCGAGTCCGCCACCAGCTGGGGTCCCTCGTAAAGGAGAACCCTGATGGGGGGGGGAAGAGAGAGAGAGGGGTGTGTGCGTGTGAACAGGTTATGTGCACTAGCGAGGAATCATGGGTTTTGAGCCATCAGAACATAAGAACAGCCCCACTGGATCAGGCCACAGGCCCATCTAGTCCAGCTTCCTGCATCTCACAGCGGCCCACCAAATGCCCCAGGGAGCACACCAGACAACAAGAGACCTGCAAGGCCTCCTGGGAATTGTAGTTAAGAACATAAAAACAGCCCCACTGGAGCAGGCCACAGGCCCATCTAGTCCAGCTTCCTGCATCTCACAGCGGCCCACCAAATGCCCCAGGGAGCACACCAGAGAACAAGAGACCTGCAAGGCCTCCTGGGAATTGTAGTTAAGAACATAAGAACAGCCCCACTGGATCAGGCCATAGGCCCATCTAGTCCAGCTTCCTGTATCTCACAGCGGCCCACCAAATGCCCCAGGGAGCACACCAGATAACAAGAGACCTGCAAGGCCTCCTGGGAATTGTAGTTAAGAACATAAGAACAGCCCCACTGGATCAGGCCATAGGCCCATCTAACCCAGCTTCCTGTATCTCACAGCAGCCCACCAAATGCCCCAGGGAGCACACCAGATAACAAGAGACCTCATCCTGGTGCCCTCCCTTGCATTGGCATTCTGACATAGCCCATTTCTAAAATCAGGAGGTTGCGCATACACATCATGGCTTGTAACCCATAATGGATTTTTCCTCCAGAAACTTTTAAAGGTGTCCAGACCAGACGCCATCACCACATCCTGTGGCAAGGAGTTCCACAGATCAACTAAAGAAATATTTTCTTTCGTGGCTAAATATTTCATGGAAATATTTTCCATCATGGCTGATGGCTCAAACATTCAGCTCTCAGAACTTCCAGGGCGTGCTGTATGCTTTTGGGGGGGGGGGGCGTCTCTCTATTTGTCTGCCGGCCCCCCCCCCGAACATTCTCCTTGTGTACTTGTAAATAAACGGATATTAGCAACACACTAGCTGTCTTATGGACGCTCTGTCCTAGGAAACGGATCCCAGGAGGGCTATCCCGGGAACTTTTACGGCTTGGCGGGGGGGAGCAGAAATGGGCAATAAAATTTTTTAAGCCATGTCAGTTGCTCAAGCCCAGTGGGCCGGCCAAGGCAGTTACCCAGCTTTAGATGCGCCCGTCTTTAACCAAATGCCAGTCGGCTACAGATCTCTGGGACAGGCACACGAAGAACCAGGCCCAGCAAACCACAGGGTCTGGAGGAGATTCCGGGTGTAGGGGGAAAGAAGGGGCAATGTGGTGGTGGTGGGGGTGTTCTCATGGACAGTCCAAGGAGAAAAAGTTCCCAGGCCCTGTCCCTCTTCCTCCTCCTCCCTCTCTGCCCCATTCTCCACAGGCTCACCCCCCCACCTCCTTCCCCATTGTTTAGGCGCATTTGCATTTTAAAAGGCCTTTGGTGGGCCAGGCATTCCACAAGTCTTGGGTCACCATGGTGACTCCGACAATGGGCTTGGGGCCTAAGGAGTGAATGCTTCTTGGGGGAGGGGGGCACATGAGTTCCCAGAAGAATGAGGCCCCCCCCATGCTGTCTCCCACACACATTCACCCCTCCCTGCCCTGCCTCATGGGCCGGACTGGTAATTAAACAAGGAACATCCAGCCTCTCCTGACCTGAGAGGGGGGGCTGGAAGAGGATCTGACAGTGGCATTGCTAGGGGAGTGTGTGGGGGGGTGGGCCGCACCAGGTGACGCACTCGGAGGAGGGGGTGTGTGTGACCCCACTACGGGCCAAAATTGTGAAAATCTTGGTATTTTCAAATAACACCATCATGTTATATATCATCTGATGGGTAATTTCATGCAGAATGCAATGGAAAAAAACCCCATCAAAATATCTATATGCTATCAAATGTTTTGGCCAAATAACCAAAAAAAAGGACAACGCAACTGCCTTATGGAACAAAAAGTGGACGCTCTTAACTCCCCGAGGGAGACTGATTGTTCCGAGAGCCAATGAGGTGTCATGACGACGACGCAGGGAACCAATCAGGTGTCAGTATGAGTCAGCTCTCATTTCAACACAACCCACACTAGAACTCTTCAGTCGCGTGAGTGGCCATCAAGCCGGCCGCGGATTTGTTCACGGCCGATCTGCTGGCTGACCTGAACCGCTATGCACGAAAGTCAATAAATAAATAAACGAGGTCAACGCCAGGCCTGGTGAGGTCACCACCTTGAAGCTGCGCGTATGATATTGTCGTTTATTCGGTCTGGTCTGGTACAGGAGGCGGTCCCATCACAGGGTTGAAGCAATGAGCTCTCGCACCGGGCGTGGCAAACCGTAGTGATGCCTCTGGGCTCCGAGTGCAGAATCCGCCACCACACACTCCCCGCCCCCCACCCCCCAGCAGTTCCCCTTCTCCTGGAAGGTTCGTTTTCACTTTTATTATATGATACATCTCAGATTGAATGGGCAAGAAAAGTAGTTTGGGGAAGGGGGAGGGGACACCTTTCGGGTTCTTAATATATCTGTTTCTCCCTCCCCCCCACCTCACCCAACCATTCTGTCTGCAAATTGCTGTTCGCAACACAGACCGCAGTGGGGCGACAAGTGGGAGGTTGGCCACGCGAGCCAGTGATGGGGTGCAGGCTATTTTGGAGTCACGTGGAGGACCAGCCTGGGGGATGTGGACTGGGAAGATTCACAGATCCCTGCTTACATTGGGCCAGCCAGAGTCCGTGGCGCCACGAGGGTCGGCGTCACCCAGCATGAGAGCCCATCGCGTCACCCCAATGATAGACCTCCTCCTATCCCCCCCACCATATCAAGACAATGCTGAAAGCTGAGCAGCCCCATTCCCCATAAGCCCCGCCTTTACAGGTACTGAAAACCGGGTGGGTATTTTGGGTGATTTGCAGGGGGCGGGCTTCCTGGAGGCGGCCCTCTCTGTAGCCACTAGCTAGAAGCTGCCATATGCCCCCCGCCCCACTCAAAATGAATGATATCGTGTTTTCACATAGTGCTGTTCCCAAGGGGCATTCTGGGGAAAAAATGGCCACCACTGGGAGAACCGTCACCACTGCCACAAAACAGGCGCTACCGGCCTGAAGGGGAAAGATCTCCCTCTTCTTTCTCCTTCCCAACCCTCTGAACGTTCGAGCCACAAGCTCTCCCGAGAAAGCCCCGCTCGGATGTGGCGGAACGGAAGAATCGCCCCCCCCCACGGCACCCCTTCTCACCTGATGTAGCCCACCTGGGGCCGATGAACCAGCCGCAGGCGGTAAGAGGTCTTGTCCTTCCACCCCACGTTGCGGGGGTCCTTCCAGAGCAGCCTTACGTGGTCAGGGGTGTGACCCGTGTGCCACAGAGCATTGCGCAAGTATTCGCCCGGACCGGTGCGGGATTTCACAGCCTGCCAATGAGAAGAAAGGGAGACAAAATATATGTGTGTTTGTACATAACAAGAGCTCCGGTGGATCAGGCCCAAAGCCCATCTCGTCCAGCTTCCTGTATCTCACAGCGGCCCACCAAATGCCCCAGGGAGCGCACCAGATAACAAGAGACCTGCAAGGCTTCCTGGGAATTGTAGTTAAGAACATAAGAACAACCCCACTGGAGCAGGCCATAGGCCCATCTAGTCCAGCTTCCTGTATCTCACAGCGGCCCACCAAATGCCCCAGGGAGCACACCAGATAACAAGAGACCTGCAAGGCTTCCTGGGAATTGTAGTTAAGAACATAAGAACAGCCCCACTGGATCAGGCCATAGGCCCATCTAGTCCAGCTTCCTGTATCTCACAGCGGCCCACCAAATGCCCCAGGGAGCACACCAGATAACAAGAGACCTGCAAGGCTTCCTGGGAATTGTAGTTAAGAACAGAAGAACAGCCCCACTGGATCAGGCCATAGGCCCATCTAGTCCAGCTTCCTGTATCTCACAGCGGCCCACCAAATGCCCCAGGGAGCACACCAGACAACAAGAGACCTGCATCCTGGTGCCTCCCTTGCATCTGGGTGTGTGTGTGGCTGGCTCATTCATGAGGCCAACTGAAGTGTGTGGGAAGCACTCCCTTCTTCACCTGCATTATTAAACTCTGAAGGCTCTGAGCTCCTCATGCCAGCACGGGCCCATCCTGCGATCACCATTTGAAGCAGAACAAGCTGAAAATCTCTAAAGCCAGCCAGATAATATGTGAAATATTATCATATATTAGAGCCCAATCACCGACCTTAAGCTGCAGGCTTGCTTCCGCCACGGCCCGGAAGGGCGTGGCTTGCCAATACGTCTGCTCGGTCTGTTTCCACATGACCACGTAAAAGCTGGCGCTGTCTTGGTAGGCGAAGATGAAGCCCGCGTAGTCGTCGTCGGTCACGGTGTTCACGTGGAAAGTGCCTTCAAAGTCCACGCCGTTGAACGCCGTGTAGCCTACCACAGAGTCAGAGAAGAGGGGACAGAGGATTAGCAAATATCTTGATAGGATATCAGTTGGCATCCTTCAGTCTCGGAAGACTACAGTATTGCGCTCTGAATAGCGGTTCTGGAACAGTGTCCTCTCCAATGCGCGAAGCCTGGGTAAAGTAGATATGGAGGACAGACTGTTACCCATGCAGCAAATCCCCCCTCTCCACGTCGCTGAAATGGTCCAATGGAAAGGCAGAGGCCAATACGGTTGGTTCCAGCGGCGTCGCAGGAGTTGCCAGAACGTGACTGTGTTCAGCCATGAACTGCCTCGGGGACTCCGGCTCCGGATTTTGCCTCGAGGTTGACTCCTGAAGCCTTTTCCGTAACTGGATGTCGCCACAAGGCAGTGGAGGTTTGGGATCAGAGTTTTCCTTCTCTCAGATGAGCTGCCTTCCCAGGCTAACGAGTCCCATCTGCCCGCTACTTGATAGGGGAAGGGGGCAAGATCAAGCTGATGATGATAAATGAGTTTGAACACCCATTGTGTGCGGTGGGCTTTACTCCCAGGAAAGCGTGGATGGGATTGCAGCCTAAATGGACGGACTAAAGTGGGTGTGATGAAGGTTTCTTTCCCAAGGTGGACCAGCTATTCCAAACCGTTTTCACCCAGGTGCTCTGTAAAAACACAGAGGACCCTATCGACTTGGCCCCCTCTCCTCCCTAGACTGTGGCAGCTCTTGCAGACCCTCCCTCTGCCCTCCTACTTGATCGGGTTCAAGCCAGCGTCACACATCTTTGCCCTGAAAAGGGGCTATATAGACATCTCTTACCAACAGCCAGGCCGGGGTCGCTGTTCATGGTCTGTACGATCTCCATGCCCTGGTGGTGGAAAGAAAAGGGGTCAGAAGGAAGCATTAGTGGCAGCTTAGAGGTGACAGGAGAGAGAGGTGGCTCTGACTAGCACCCGGCTGACGGTGTCTGCTCCAGACCTGTTGAGCTAAGAGACATGCAGAGGGTTCTTTAAGCCGCTGGCCCCTTTATGGCTTCCCCAAATGCAGAGCCCTCTAGGGCAAGGGCTTTGGTGGTGAGTTAAAGGGCTCTGTCAACACTTTAATCCCCACTGTGAACAACAACAGAGGCCTTGGGGTGACCCATCTTTCAGACAAAGGAGCCCCTTGGCTATCTTTGACCTTGTTTGTTTTATTTTTTTTTGTTTTCCACCTTTTTTGTCCTCCAAGGAGCACAGGATGGCGTACGTGTGTCCTCCCCTCCTTTTGGCTTCACAACAACCCTGCGAGGTAGCCCCGCTCAGCCACAAAGCTTCTTCGGTGACTGTGAGCCAGTCGCTCTCTCTCTCTCTCTCAGCATCCCCTAACCCTGTGAGGTAGGGAACGCTGGGAGACTCTCTGAGTGACTGGCCCACAGTCACCTAGGAAGCTTTGTGGCTGGGTGGGGATTCGAACCTGGATCTTCCAGGTCTGAGTTCAACTCCCAAACCACGACAGCACCCTGGCTCCCTAATGCCAGTGAGGGAGTGGACAGAGCCAATACTACTGACCGCATTGGCCCTGTCGAATCAAACGTGTTCATTTTCTACGTTATTGAAGTTTGAGACTTCGACGGACGCCGTCAAAGGTGACAAATCGTCAGAGCGAATTATGCGCGAAATAAAATGGACACAAAAACACACTCACAAAACAAGAGTCGTTCCAAAGCCTCTTGTTCCTATCAAAAACCCACCCCCAGAATGATAGCGCCATCATATTTACAGAGCCGGGATGGTGAAGACTGAGGGGCTGCCGGGCTTCCATTAAGGCCAGCGAGCCTCACCATACCTGATTGAGGACCACCCAGTTGGGGTCGATCTGGGCGTCCCCCTCGGGATCCAAGATGACCGTCTGGTAGGCCCGGAAGTCGGTCAGCGTCACCTCGGAGCTTTCCGGGCACACGTCCAGCGGGTCGGCCACCGTGTCGTTGTCAAAGTCCTCCTCGCACACGTCGCCCACGCCGTCACCTGCGCACAGGAGGTCAAGAGGGATTGCCTGCTTGCCCGGGCAAGAAGATAGGGCGATAACCCTTTGTGATCTTGCAAGTAACCTGCGGAACTCCCTGCCCTAGGATGCGGTGATGGCAGCTGGCCTTGATGCCTTGAAAAGGGGATTGGAGAGATGGACGGAGGGAAGGTCCATCGTGGATTACAAGCCATCATGGGTGTGTGCAACCTCTTGGTTCTAGAAGTAGGCTACTGGATGCAAGAGAGTGGCAACAGGATGTAGATCTGAAGCATCTGGGGGGGCCACTGTGAGGTACAGGAAGGTGAACTAGATGCCCCCCCCCCCAAAAAAAATTCAATTTATGTTCTTATGCTCCATCTGGCCCTAATTTTCAGAACTGACTCTTTTTTTTTTTCAGCACTGCCAAAATATCCTTCTTGTTTTTTTTTTTTGTCTTTGGAGAGGGAGATTTTAGGATCGGGGTGTCCTTGTAAGATTTCAACGCCTTTACGTATTGCGTGTGCGTTTTAGGCCTGCAGCTCGCGCCAAGACTTTCAGACCTGCCAAAGGAGGAGACTGTCACATCACACGCACCGTCCGAATCTTTCTGGTTGGGGTTGGACACGAGGCGGCAGTTGTCAGGGCCCGGCGGCACGTAGTCGGGGATCCCGTCATTATCGTCGTCGTTGTCGCATTCGTCCCCCAGGCCGTCGTTGTCGGAATCCAGCTGGGAGCTGTTGGGGATCTCCGCGCAGTTGTCTTTGGTGTCCTGGTGACCGTCCCCGTCGCTGGACAAGAAAGGGGGAAAAGCAGAGTGAATAAGACCAGGGAACAGACAGCCATGCTGTCACCAGGACAGGATGTGACCGGTCTTGAGAACCCCAAATTAAACCAATTTAATTTAATCGTGCTTAATTATGTCTCATTTTTGCAAAACGAGCACACACAAAAAAAGCCCAAAATCTGTGAAAAAATAAAGCCGTTTTATTGGGTTTTTATTTATTGTTTAACGGGGCGGGGTTAACACTGCTGACACTATACCCCCCCACCTCGTATACTGTTAAAGCAATTATAATTAATTATAGTGGTTCTCAAACAGTTTAGCACCGAGACCCACTTTTTAGAATGAGTTGGGATCCACCGGAAGTGACGTCATTCACCTGGGAGTGATGTCATGGCCAGAAGTGACATCATCAAGCAGGAAAATTTTTAACAACCCCCCCCCATAGGACAAAACCAAATCCAATTCATTAATTAAATTACAAGTTTACAATCAGTTTAAAATAACAAAGAACCCTCCCAAGCAGTGGCTGATCTGTTTTTAAAAAAATTCCCCAAACATCCCAAAGGCTGCAATCCTGTCTATGCTTACCCGGGAATAAGCCCCGTTGACTATCATGGTTAAAAGCATATACAGAGTAGCCTGCTAAAAGCACAGACCTGTCACATTTCCCCAAATGCAGGCACATACCATGGTAGCCTACCATGGTAGTTCCAAACAACACAGTCCTGGAACGTGCTGGAATCCCTAGCATGTATGCACTGCTGAAACAGAGAGGCCTGCGTTGGCTTGGTCATGTCGTGAGAAAGTATGATGGCCGGATCCCAAAGGATCTCCTCTATGGAGAACTCGTGCAAGGAAAGCGCCCTACAGGTAGACCACAGCTGCGATACAAGGACATCTGCAAGAGGGATCTGAAGGCCTTAGGGATCGACCTCAACAAGTGGGAAACCCTGGCCTCTGAGCGGCCCGCTTGGAGGCAGGCTGTGCAGCATGGCCTTTCCCAGTTTGAAGAGATACTTGGCCAACAGTCTGAGGTTAAGAGGCACAGAAGGAAGGCCCATAGCCAGGGAGACAGACCAGGGACAGACTGCACTTGCTCCCAGTGTGGAAGGGATTGTCACTCCCGGATTGGCCTTTTCAGCCACGCTAGACGCTGTTCCAGAACCACCTTTCAGAGCGCGATACCATAATCTTTCGAGGCTGAAGGTTGCCAACAACATGACCATGGTAGCCTTCAGTCTAAGAGATTAAAAATAAAAGACACCTTGAAATAAACGGGGGCCCACCTGAAATTGGCTCACGACCCACCTCTACAGTTTGAGTGCTTTATAATTAGAATGTAAATTTTGAATAAAAACACATATCTGGATTCCTGGCTCAGTTTCTTACTCATGGTGTTACATGTAGCTCCACCTTGGTGGAAAGAGCACACTCTGGGTTGGCGCACCGTCCAGAGAAATGGCCAAAGGCGCACAGGACAGAAAGAGAGTCGTGTCTTTAAGATCATGCGCTTTCACACATTCAAGGGCCCTTTGGGACACTTGCCTGTCCTCGTTGGTGTCACAGACATCGCCCACGAGGTCACTGTCCGCATCTGTCTGAAAAAAACCACGGACTTGGGTGAGCAAATCGGCAGGAAGACACATGCACTGCACACGATGCGCTCCCCGCTCTCTGTCGATTAAGAACAAACCATTGCTTGGCCAGCTTTTGGCCTATCTCGGATACTTCGCATCCCCCGGGGCACAAGAGGTGGTGACAGTCACTTGCTTGAAAAGGGGACAGAGCCAATTCAAGGAGGGCAGGTCTACCCCTATGGAGAACTCGTGCAAGGAAAGCGCCCTACAGGTAGACCACAGCTGCCATACAAGGACATCTGCAAGAGGGATCTGAAGGCCTTAGGAGTGGACCTCAACAGGTGGGAAACCCTGGCCTCTGAGCGGCCCGCTTGGAGGCAGGCTGTGCAGCATGGCCTTTCCCAGTTTGAAAAGACACTTGGCCAACAGTCTGAGGCTAAGAGGCAAAGAAGGCAGGCCCATAGCCAGGGAGACAGACCAGGGACAGACTGCACTTGCTCCCGGTGTGGAAGCGATTGTCACTCCCGGATTGGCCTTTTCAGCCACACTAGACGCTGTTCCAGAACCACCATTCAGAGCGCGATACCAGAGTCTTTCGAGACTGAAGGTTGCCAACAACACAGGTCTACCCCTGGCTGCTAGCCACAATGGTGATGCGCTACCTCTGGGTTCGCTGGCAGTGCGCCACTGAACACTGGTTGCAGGGGAAAGAAATGTGCTTTTATCATCTGTTATAGGGATTCCCAGAGGTTACCAGTGGCTACTGTGGGAAAACAGGATCCTGAACTAGCTGGGCCTTCGGCCTGATCCAGCAGGGCTCTTCTAATGTTCTTATGTACTTAAAAGCCCTGCTGGATCAGGCCCAAGGCCCGTCTACTTCAGCTTCCTGCATCTCTCAGTGGCCCACCAGCACCCAAGACCACAAGACACTGGCTTCCTGTCGCCACTCTCTGGTACCTGGCATTCAAAGACAAGTCTAGAATCAGGAGGTTGGACTTGCCCATCACGGCTTTTGACCTGTGACGGACTTTTCCTCTATAATTCTGTCCAATCCCATTTTCATGGCATCTAGGCCTTCAGTGCCATGACTACATCCTGTGGCAAGGAGTTCCACAGATTAATCACACACTGGATAAAGAACTATTTCCTCCTGTCTGTTCTCCCACTGGTAAATTTTAGTGTCCCTCTGGTTCTAGTGTTGTGCAAGAGGGAACATCCCTTGACCCACTCCCTACATAACTGTGTACATTTTCTGAGCCAGGCCTTAAGCCCCCTTTATATTTTCCTACAAAATTGTCCCATATCATAAGAAGACATCCACCTTCACCCCAGCACCCTCCTTGATGCGTACCTGAGTCGGGTTGCTCATCTCAGGGCAGCTGTCGCAAGCGTCGCCGACCCCGTCTTCATCCCGGTCTGTCTGCAGCGGGTTGGGAACCTTGGGGCAATTGTCCAGCACATTGGGGATCCCTGTTGGGGGAGGACGAGGGACACTTATAAGACCCAGCTCTAGGTATCCTCCACCCAATGTGGGCAGCACCATGTCTTTGTCAAAGTAAAAAAGGTAGACTGCCTCTGTCCATGGAGGATCTCTGTGAATCAGAGATCCCCCCCCCCCCAAATCAGACCACCGAAAGTCTGATTCACCCACTGTGAATCGGACCACTCAAAGTGGGCGGTGAAAGATGCTCAACGCATTTGTGGCGAATAAAATATACAGGCAAAGGCCACATTTAAAGAAACAGTGCGGACATGTGTGTTGCTCCCATGGAGCCGGCTGTTCTCCAATGCAGCAGCCTGGAGTCCCCTCCAACAACGGTCACTTCCACAGCAGTAAAATATCAGGACTGGAGATGGGCCAGGAGGAAAAGGACGGAGCAGAGGACTGCAAAACTCCAGGCCAGACAGCTGGCCCTTTAAGGCAGGAGGGATTTCAGTTCATTGAGGTCCATGTGGAGTCAGTTGGAGCTCTCCATGGTGCTGACACACTGGCCAGCCTACCTGCCTATTAGGTGCCCTTAACCAATGCTGGCAGGGCAGAGACCACATCTCCTGTCTCAGCAACTTGTGGACACAGAGAAAACAGCCTCCTGTTGAGTCCGACCCTCAACCAGGCAGGCCCAAGTCTTCCTGGCAACCCCTCGCCTGGTGAGGTGCAGGCCTCTGCTCTTTCCACTCGCTGGTTTGGAAAAGGAAGAGGAGGAGAAGAGAGTGCAGGGCTAGAAGGGTGGTCCTCTCCTCCACACTTCTGGAGAAATTCTCAACGGTCAGGCAATAGAACAGATTGCCGAGGGAGGAGGCGCATTTGTCCCTGATTGGAAGTGTTCATGTAGAGGCTGAACACGCACCTGCGGGAGACACTCTGGGAGGATTTTCTGCTACAGGCAGGGGGTTGGACTAGATGACCTTCGGGGTGCCCTTCCAACTCTATGATTCTATGACTTCCTTTTCTGCTCATCCCCCTCCTCTTTTTCCAATCCAGTGAGCAGGAGTGAAATGAGCGGGTGGACAGAGGTAGGTGACCCCTGCTATTCTGTCGCCTGAGGCCATCATATCATGTGGCCTCCGCGTAGACAGCGGGTGGGCCGGCCGCTCCCCAAACTCCCGCTCGCTCTCACCATCCCCGTCGATGTCGTTGTCACACGCGTCTCCCTCCCCATTGCCATCCGTGTCCTTTTGGTCATTGTTGGGCACGTTGGGGCAGTTGTCGCAGGCATCCCCGAAGGAGTCGGTGTCGGAGTTCTGCTGGTCTTTGTTGGGGAAAAGGCGGCAGTTGTCCTGCATTGGGGGGGGGGGTGAGAGAGACAACGGGCGACTGTATTTGGGAGTGTTCACGTTTGGGAGCCAAGCACTGGCTGGCAGCCGCAAGCCCAGCACTGCCAGGCACTGGCTGGTAGCCTCAGGCCCAGCTTAAGAGGAGGTTGCTGCCTCTTCTGGGTGAGGGGCCAGCCGGTTTGATAAGGAGGCAAAGCTCTGGATATACCTCTACATTCTTGATTCCATCACCGTCCGCATCGTCGTCACACTGGTCCCCAATGCCATCGTTGTCGGCGTCTTCTTGTCCAGAATTGGGCGTGAGCCGGCAGTTGTCCTGCAAGGGGTGGAAGGGGGAGATGATGGATGGAATGCAAGGAAGGAAGGAAAGATGGATGGATGGATGGATGGAATGCAAGGAAGGAAGGAAGGAAGGAAGGAAGGAAAGGTGGATGGAAGGAAGGAAGGAAGGAAGGAAGGAAGGAAGGAAGGAAAGGTGGATGGATGGATGGATGGAATGCAAGGAAGGAAGGAAGGAAGGAAGGAGAGGTGGATGGAAGGATGGAATGCAAGGAAGGAAGGAAAGATGGATGGATGGATGGATGGAATGCAAGGAAGGAAGGAAGGAAGGAAGGAAGGAAGGAAAGGTGGATGGATGGATGGATGGAATGCAAGGAAGGAAGGAAGGAAGGAAGGAAGGAAAGGTGGATGGATGGATGGATGGATGGATGGATGGATGGATGGATGGATGGATGGATGGATGGATGGAATGCAAGGAAGGAAGGAAGGAAGGAAGGAAGGAAAGGTGGATGGATGGATGGATGGATGGATGGATGGATGGATGGATGGATGGATGGAATGCAAGGAAGGAAGGAAGGAAGAAAGGTGGATGGATGGATGGATGGATGGATGGAATGCAAGGAAGGAAGGAAGGAAGGAAGGAAGGAAGGAAGGAAGGAAGGAAGGAGAGATGGATGGGGTGAATGGATGGATGGATGGAATGCAAGGAAGGAAGGAAGGATGGATGGAAGGAAGGAAGGAAGAAGAAATGGATGGGAAGAAAAGGTGGATGGATGGATGGATGGAATGCAAGGAAGGTAGGTGGATGGATGGATGGATATGGAGAAGGAGGGGATAGACAGATCAAACTGGATTTTTCAGCCATGTCCCGACATTTGTGGTGCCACCCCACTTCACGTGGGTTCCCTCCCCATCACCCCATCCCCATCCCTCCCCCGCCCCATCCTGTCCACCTGTGAGCAGTGCTTGTGGTTGTCAATGCAGGGCAGCGGCTCATCCGGGTAGCCGTCGATGTCGGTATCCCGGCCGCATACGTTCCCGTTTCCAGCCCAGCCCACATTGCACTGAGGAAGCAAAGAGGAGATAAAATGTGCTTGCAGGGAGCAGATACGGCAGGGGACTCTCTCTCTCTCTCCCTCTCTCTCTCTCTCTGTATATTATATACACGTGCGCACATGTTCTCCACACACACCCCAAATTGCTCCTCCCCAAAGGAAACTGGCACACTAAATAGGAATTTATTAATAGCTATTAGCCAGAATTATGAAACAGAGCCTCCAAGTTCCAAGCAGTCTACCTTGGAATACCAGTTGCTGGTGAGAGCCACAGGTAGGAAAAGGGTTATTTGCTTTCCCAACCCAGCTGGGACTTCCTGGAAATACCTCATCATAGCTACTAGGGGTGGAGACCGGACACTGGGCTAGGGAGACCGCCACTCTGATCCACCAGGGCTTCTCCACGTGTGTCCGCAAAAAAGTGGTTCGTCCACAAACCTGGCCCTTAAGGCTTACCGCGCAGGAGACGTCCCCGTTGCGCTCAAAGAGGCAGTAGCCATTGATGTCACAGGGGTTGTGGCTGGGGCTCTGGCAGGTCTTCTGCGGGGTGCAGTTGCCGGACTGGTTCCCCACAAAGCCCGATTTGCAAGGCCCACACTTGAAGGACCCCTAAGCGAAGGAGACAGGAGACAACCAGTGAGCAGGATTCAAACCAGGAAGCCCTAAGCAGGCACTGCTTTCTTCGGCACCATCCTTCAAAGGAAGGTCAGAGAGACCTGGGATGGCTTGACGCTATCAGCCATGATCGCTAAGAAGAACCTCCATGTTCAGTGGCACTCTACCACCGGATACAGAACTGCTTTGATTGGGTGTCGTAAGTAGAGGTGCTTGTTTCCAGTGAGGAAGAAAGGAGTAGAGCCTGAAGTCTTACTAAACACAATGGGCTTACTTCTGAGTAAAATAAATGACACCATTTTCAAACACCTCTAGTTGCCTTGGTGCTGATGGGGTTTCCCCTCAAGGCACTGGCCCTTGTGAAAGGCAAGGTGCTGGAACTCATCGGACCCGGTTGGCCTGGTTCAGGAGGGCTTTTGAAGCCTGCAGGTCACTAGCTTGGCCTTTCTGCCCAGGCTGCATACCCCATCCCAGTCGCCTCTGCTTCCAAGCACCTGTGGCCTATCCTGTCATCTGGACCCGACCGGGCCAATATTCAGAACCGGACGGCAGATCTACTCACCACCGTGTTGGTGCAGATGGCGTTGGGGTCACAACCCCCGTTGTTGCCGTCAGTGCACTCGTCAATGTCTGTGCAAACCTGTCGGAAGCGGGAGAGAAGGGGTTGCTGAATGCAGTGGAAGGGGTGAGAAATCTCAAACTGGGGTGGGCAGAAAATGGGCCCTGGTTCCTTTACCACTTGAGAGCCTCTCTGTTGTATCAGGTAAGAACATCAGAACATAAGAACAGCCCCACTGGAGCAGGCCATAGGCCCATCTAGTTCAGCTTCCTGGATCTCACAGCGGCCCACCAAATGCCCCAGGGAGCACACCAGGTAACAAGAGACCTGCAAGGCTTCCTGGGAATTGTAGTTAAGAACATAAGAACAGCCCCACTGGATCAGGCCATAGGCCCATCTAGTCCAGCTTCCTGGATCTCACAGCGGCCCACCCAATGCCCCAGGGAGCACACCAGATAACAAGAGACCTGCAAGGCTTCCTGGGAATTGTAGTTAAGAACATAAGAACAGCCCCACTGGATCAGGCCATAGGCCCATCTAGTCCAGCTTCCTGGATCTCACAGCGGCCCACCCAATGCCCCAGGGAGCACACCAGATAACAAGAGACCTGCAAGGCTTCCTGGGAATTGTAGTTAAGAACATAAGAACAGCCCCACTGGATCAGGCCATAGGCCCATCTAGTCCAGCTTCCTGTATCTCACAGCGGCCCACCAAATGCCCCAGGGAGGTGACCGGGGATGCGTGATTGGTCCAGAAATCCTCTGAAATCGAGCTTTCTAGAGCAAGGGTGTCAAACTCAATTCACACACGATCCATTTAGGTTCACCAGGATTGCGCACTTGTTCTGGAGTCGGACTTGGACCTGGGGGATCCAGCTTCATATCCCCGCTCAGGGACAAAGCTTCCCAGGTGACCTTGGGTCAGTCACTTTCTCTCCGCCTCATCCACCTCACAGGGCTGTTGTAAGGAAAAGGGAGGGGGGAGGAACCACGTACACCCCCCTGAGCTCCTTGGAGGAAATAAATAAATTTTCAGCAGCGCCGCCGTGGTAGAGGTGTCACTTAGAAGCTGAGAGTAGCTAATGATAGTAGTGGGACAGCCCAATTATAACAGAGGTTGGATAAAGAGCTTATGTGGGCCATATCCGGACAGTGAGCCCTATATTTGACACTCCTGGTCTAGAGAATTTCGAGAGGACAAGAGTTGGCACCAGGCTCTGCCAGACTTGGCGGAGGGCACTGTCCAGGTCTGGCTCTCCTCCCCCAGTACTTCCTCCTTGCCCTGGAAGCTCACCCCATTCATTCTCCTTTTCTGGGCTGCCACTGTCTGGAAGGGACCAGTTCCGACAGAGAAGTCTAAGACAAAGGAAATTTCCCTTTGTGGGGCAAAAAACTACCCCGCTCCAAAATCTTTCTCACCTGTCTGCTGGCCTTGGCGTACTCAGCCCCCACGCCGGAGACAAGGTTCCCTTTGTAGCCAGGGGGGCAAGGCTCGCAGCGGAAGCCGGGGGCCGTGTTGATGCACTTTGACCCGGGGAAGCAGGGGTTGGCGTGGGAGCACTGCGGGCGACACAGAGGAGAGCCAGATGGGGGGAAATATAGATTTTTAAAAGTTTCATACTACAATAAATAATACAAAGGAAATAAATCACATTTTAGATTTTCAACGACAGTCACGTTACATCAGCTGTTGAACCAGAACACGGAGACATCACGTTACAGGTGGATTCACCCCATCTAACCACTCCCGCCATTTTTTCCACCTGCCTCTACCGGTTCTCACCCTTTCGTAAGCCGCTACGCCGCATACTCCGGAGACCACAAAGCGGACCCATCCCTGCGTGTTGGGGGACTTTTTCCCCTTTATTTCTTTGCCCCTTTGGATGCCCGGCGCAAAAAGGACACACGGATTTATCCATCTTACCGTAGACCGCGGCACCTCCCACCTATCGTCTCCTCCCCTCCGCTGTCCCGCATTACTCGTCCTCTTGGGTCCCCTCATACCTCCCGCCGGCTCCTTCCCAGAGACGATAGTCTCCCAGGCCTGTTGGGCCAGTTCGGGCCACTTAAAGGCCCTCGCGATGCCCCTCCGCAACTCCTTCGCCAGCATGCGCTCTTGGACGAAACGGGCTACCGTTTCTATCAGTGGCGGGGCGCCTACCCATCTAGAGGGTCCCGACCCCGAACACATCGGCCTCTTGCACCTCTTCTGATCTTCTCGCAACCGCGGGTTTGCTGCTCCCACCCTGAGGACCTGATGGAAAGCCCCCCACCTTAATTCCCATAAACTAAAAGGGATTCACTTCTCGCTAAAGGCACTGTGCGCCACCTTCTCCTGCCAGAGGTACGCAGAAAGGTGCGCCTTACTTTGCTGTTTCTCTTGGTGAGGCCTCATGATGAACTTCTGTACTGTCGTCGTTTCATACACGTAACGCTTGAGTTGTTTCCCTTCCAGCCCACGGCTTGGCCGAGAGCCCCGTCTCCTTCATCAGAGTCACCGCCTCCCTCATGTTCTCCGGCAAAGATCGTTTTATCGCCTGAGTGAGTGCGTATCCCATCTCCTCTTTCACCCACCATTTCTGTCCCCAGGTCGTCTTTTCCCAAGTGTCTCTGAATTGGGCCCATACGGATGCAAAGACTCCTCCTTCCTGCGGCCTCTGCCTCCATTTTGCCCAAAGTTATAGGAGACAAAATTCGCCAAGAACAAAGGTCCCAGGGCCCAAACCCCTAGTCCTCCTCCTTCCATTTTCTTATATGCCATCGCTCGGGCAAGAGGGAAGAAGGCAGTGCCCCACAAGAAAACAAAAACCTGATGGGTAACCTCGTCTACCACCTGTTTCGGCAGGGGATAGATTCCAATTCGACGCCATCGGGACGCAATACACATTGACGTAACGCGCCCTCTGGTATAGGCTCAGGGTCCGTTCCTCCCCCCCCACTGCGCCAATTTTGTGCCATCTCCCAAAGCCAGGCCAACCCCCCCTCCTCTCACCTCATTGATGTCAGCACAGTGAGTGCCGTTCCCTTCGAGGCCGGGCGGGCAAGGACCGCAACGGTAGCCCGGATACTCGTACGTTTCCATACAGTCGACGCCACTGAAGCAGGGATTCGGGTTGCAACGAGAGCGATGCTCGTGGAAGCCTGGGATGGGGGGGGAATGAGGAGCTCAGAGCCTTTGAAATGTGGCAGAGGAACAATACGAGGGGTGGGTCACCCTGGATCGACCCTTGCTCCCTTGGTGGTTGTGCTTTGGTTTTTTAAAATATCATGTCACTAGTCCTTAAGAATGCTGAGATTACGGCAGAATGAAAACATGGCTGGAGCCCGAGCAACGCCCGCCTCACTTTGCTGATGTCAGCATGGGGGGGGAGAAGGACAACAGGTGATGTATAACTGAGATTTTCCTTTTTCTAAGTTTTTAAATTTCCATCCATCCATCCATCCACCCTTCCCTCCCTCCTTCCCTCCCATATCTATCCCTCCATCCATCCCTCCCATATCTACCCATCCATCCCTCCATCCATTCAACCCTTCCATATGTATCTACCCATCATAAGAACATAAGAACAGCCCCACTGGATCAGGCCACAGGCCCATCTACTCCAGCTTCCTGTATCTCACAGCGGCCCACCAAATGCCCCAAGGAGCACACCAGATAACAAGAGACCTGCAAGGCTTCCTGGGAATTGTAGTTAAGAACATAAGAACAGCCCCACTGGATCAGGCCATAGGCCCATCTAGTCCAGCTTCCTGTATCTCACAGCGGCCCACCAAATGCCCCAGGGAGCACACCAGATAACAAGAGACTTGCAAGGCTTCCTGGGAATTGTAGTTAAGAACATAAGAACAGCCCCACTGGATCAGGCCATAGGCCCATCTAGTCCAGCTTCCTGTATCTCACAGCGGCCCACCAAATGCCCCAGGGAGCACACCAGATAACAAGAGACCTGCAAGGCTTCCTGGGAATTGTAGTTAACATAAGAACAGCCCCACTGGATCAGGCCATAGGCCCATCTAGTCCAGCTTCCTGTATCTCACAGCGGCCCACCAGATGCCCCAGGGAGCACACCAGATAACAAGGGACCTCATCCTGATGCCCTCCCTTGCATCTGGCATTCTGACATAACCCATTTCTAAAATCAGGAGGTTGCGCATACACATCATGGCTTGTACCCCATAATGGATTTTTCCTCCAGAAACTTGTCCAATCTCCTTTTAAAGGCGTCCAGGCTAGACGCCATCACCACATCCTGTGGCAAGGAGTTCCACAGACCAACTACACGCTGAGTAAAGAAATATTTTCCTTTTTCTGTTCTAACTCTCCCAACACTCAATTTGAGTGGGTGTCCCCTGGTTCTGGTGTTGCGTGAGAGTGTAAAGAGCATCTCCCTATCCACTCTGCCCATCCCCTGCATAATTTTGTACGTCTCCATTATGTCCCCCCTCAGGCGCCTCTTTTCTAGGCTGAAGGGGCCCAAACGCTGTAGCCTTTCCTCATAAGGAAGGTGCCCCAGCCCCGTATCCCTCCATCCATCCTTCCCATATCTATCTATCCCTCCATCCATCAATCCCATATCTATCTATCCCTCCATCCATCAGTCCCATATCTATCTATCTCTCCATCCCTCCCTCCCTCCCTCCCTCCATCCCTCCCATATCCATCCATCCATCCATCCCTCCCTCCCTTCCATATCTATGCATCCCTCCCTCCCTTCCTCCATCTATTAGACTTACAATCCGTCTTTCTCCCCAAAGAGCACCCAAGGAGGCCAACAGCACTTAAAATGCATACAATGCATCAAATTATTAAAAATACAATGACAATAAAATAAATAATAAACACAACCGAACCAGCAGCAACAAAACCAGCAACCTAAAACCATGTGCGGCCTTCAAACATTTTACATGCCCAGAGCAGTTAGGAGACAAACTTAAATCGGGGTCAGGAGATTGCCTCTTCTGAGCTGGAAAGAGGGAGGCAAATCAAGAGCCCCCTGATTATCACGGGGCTTTGTTTTCACTTGCCCATGAACTCAATTTGTTTCGGTGTAAGAGGGAACCTGTTGACTTTACAAAGGAGTCAGTGGCTGAAAAGGGTTTAAAAGGTTGTTTTCCTTAAGATGATTCATTGTGACCCCGGAAGGAGCTTGGGTAATTTGCTGGCATCCAAACTTTTCCACCCCACTGCCCTAAGACTCACCACACGCCTGGCACTCCATGATGGTGTTCCGTATTAGGGCCATCTCCTTCACCTGGAAAAGAATTGAGAAGTTTTATGGTGGAGTGAGCAAGTGGGCAGGACATATCCACTGGGATGTGATGGGGGAGAAGCCCTTCTGGGTGTCCCAGTGTGTCTCTACCCCTTGGGCAAGGACTCAGCTTGCGCCAGTCGGTGTTCACCTGGTCGCGCATGTCTTCCTGCAGCTCCATCAGGATCTGGTTGAAAAGGGTCAGCTGTTTCACGAGCGCCCTGGTCTGCTCACCTGCCGTGCAACAGGAAAGTCAGTTCCCCCCTACCCTCTAACAGCCCAATCCGATGCATGTCTACTCACAAGTAAGTCTAATTAAAGTCAATGGGGCTTACTCCCAGGAAAGTGTGGATAGGATTGGGCTGTAAGTCTGCAAACAGGTGGATCGGGACCCAAGAGTGGGTCACCACCTATGTTCCGGAGCAGCCCTGCTTCTACCCTTGAGCTTGGAGGTTCAGCCCACTGTATGTGTGAATTCACCTCCCCCCCCCCGGCTCTGGATTCAAAACACGCACATAGGGTCCCAACTCCTCCATGTTATTTAACATGCAGTGCAGACTCCCCTCCACAACACCGAATCCTGTTCATTACCCACCCCACTTTATCAGAAGGTCAATCCCATGAAAGGTAGGCCACGTAACCACTTTGGGGCCAGGGGCTTTAGACCCTGGGCTTCAACTCATACCCCAAATATCCATCGGGTTCTGCAGTGTTAAGGGGAGATGTGGACGGGGAAGGGCAGAGGGGAAGGCCTCAGACTTACCAAAAAGTGAATTGATCACGTTGGATACTGGAAGGAAAGAGAGAGAGAGAGAGAGAGTCACGACATGATGCGTGAAAATAAAATACTTGATTTTTAGATGCAACATAAAATAGGCATGATAAGAAATATAATATTTGCATTACAGGTGCAACCTATTTATCCACGGATTGTTTATCTGCAGATTTGCAAATGGGGTGGGGGAACCAAAAGTCACACACACCTTTGCCTCCTTTGCCCTGGCCTTTGGGCCACACCTTTCCAGGCAGCCCAAAACACTGCAAACAGGCTCCCCCTTGCCCAGGCAGGGAAATAGCCCTGGAAGAGGTTCCCCTTGCCAAGGAACAGTAACACTCTTGGAGCCCCTGAGCCAGCAAAGAGGCTGAAGAGGGGAAGGGGGGTTGGAAAACCTCTGTAGCCAGAGCATGTGCAGCAAGGTGGAGCGCGCTCTCTCTCTCTCTCTCTCACACACACACACACACACACACACACACACATGCAGGGGCAGTAGCAACAGAGGGGATTGCTTTAAAAAACCCAGGGAGTGTTTGCCAAATTCCCCCCCCCCCAGATGGTGCAGGCTCTCCTGCTGCAGCAGACACAAACTAAGCGATCCACACTTTCCTGGGAGTAAGCCCCATTGACTACAGTGGGGCTTACTTCTGAGTAGGCAGGCATAGGACTGGACTGGACAGGCATAGGACTGCTTAAAGCTCAGCATCCCACCTGTGAAAGAAGTGGGACAGTTGGCGGAGGGGAGGGGATTGATAACAGCTGCCTTAGTTTCCTTCCATCCGGAAGTGTCAGGCTGCAGTGTATTTGCTTAACTCTATGGAATTTAGCACTTTATGGAATTTTTTTGTTAATCGAGCCAACCAAGGGACAGAACTAACGCGGATAAATAGGCTCCACCTGTATAAGCAGACTTTGTTTTAAAAAAACTTTAAGAAGCTGAGCTTCAATGAAATCTAACCTTTCAGTAGATCCGAAATTGTGGGTCGTGACCTGATTTTTTGGTGGGTCGCATAAGGGGGATGGGAAGATCAGATAACTAATTGATTCAGGCTACCATCCCGTCCACACTTTCCTGGGAGTAAGCCCCATTCACTATAATGGGACTGACTTCTGAGTAGGCAGGCCTAATAGGATTGGACTCTCCAGCCCTGAAGCTATTCAAAAGTCAAAAGCTGCTCTTGACCCTGCAAAGAGCTCAGCTCCTGCAGTTTGCAAGCAGGTATAAATCTTGGGAGATAAACGTTTGAGGGTCTTTTTTCTGGTTGTAAATCGATAAGTAAATAAAATATTGTTTCTTTCTAGATCTCCTTTTATTGAAAGTCTGCTCAACCTAGGTGGGCCCCAATAGAGGGTCGTTTTAAAAGTGGGGTCTTTGTGTGAAAAAACTTGGGAACCGCTGCCTTACATCATTGTGGTTTGAGTCCCATTTCAAAAAAAAAATGCAAAAGAAGAAAATGCAAAAAGAGAAGGCACCCTTGCCCCTATGGGTCTCCTTGGACTTCAAGGACTTCAAGCTGCTCCGAACTCCCCGGGAAAAGGGGAACATAACTGCGGACCCCAACCCCGCCTCCCAATCCCCACCTGGAGCCACCCACCCTGCCCCACCCAGGAATGCCTTCGGGGTGAGCCGAGACATACCCGTATTCTGCATGGATTCGTCGCCCTGGAAGGGACACTCACTCAGGGCTCCCACCCGGCTCATGGACCCTCCAAGGATCAGCTTCAGCGACTCATAAATCCCTAATGATGAAACGGGGAAGGGGGAAGCAGTGAGAGTTGAGCCTCCATGTACAGAGGCAGTCTACCTTTGAACACCAATTGCTGGCTAGAGAAAAACAGGGAGAGATTTTACGCTCCAGGTTACGAGTCTGTCTGATCAATGCCCTTATAAGTCTTGTGTTTCCCCTTTCCCTCTTATGACACAACAGTCTTTTATCATTGGGGGCCAGGAGCTGAGACAGCCCCCCATTCCAATGGAGCACCCTTCTTATCTGCTCCCTAGTGATGGTCCCCTCACCCCCAGCTAGTATGAACAAAGAAGGCCGCTCCTATTTGCATAACTCCACCTCTCCTATTTGCATAACTCCACCCCCTCATTGCACAACTCCACCCCTCCTATTTGCATAACTCCACCCCTTCCACCCCCTTATCCCCGCCCTGGCTCTTGCTCAAGCTCGGTTGTGATGGTATGTTAGAAAGCTAGCAGCTGGTAGCCTGGTAGGACTGAGAGCCTTGGAGAACCTTAGAGAACCAAGGTCTCCAATATCTCCGAGGTTCTCAGTCCTACCAAGAGAGCTAATATTGCCTTCAAAGCAAGGATTATACCACTGAGCTATGGCCCCCTTCCCGGCTGCCATACACCATGTTAAAGCCTGTGGTCCACCAAGAACAGCAGTGTCACTTGACTGGCAGCTGTCTAAGGCCTCTGGGGCAGAAGAAAGCTTTGTTCCCATTTTCTCTAGCTCCTTTTGAACCGGAGCTATTCAGATATCAAACCTGGGACCTCCTGCCCTTTCCTCTGGACTCGAACCCAGGCCCCCAACATATTAAAGGCAACAAGGGGATCCCTTCTTACCTGCATGCGGAGATATGCTTTCTGCCCTGTTCGCACCTCCACGGCCTCCACCTGCTCCAGGTCAATGGGAGAGATCTCGGGAAGCCCCGCGTTCGAATCCACCTGCTTGCAATCCACGTAGAGCTCGACACCCGCCGTGTTGCCCTGCAGGCCGCTCACCCGCAGGAGGGCCGTGTGGCTGCGGCCGTCGGCCAGGTGGGCGTTCTGCAGGTTCACCGAATGGAGCTTGCCGTCCGCCCGCAGGTACCGAACAAGGACTGCAAGGGGACAAGGAAGGGACTGGTTAGAGTCCAGGCTGTTCTTCTAAGGAACAGAAATCGGGATGGAAACAGAAAGGGCACTCTCTGCTTGGTGCCCTTTCCTAGCCACACCACCTCACCTTTGTTCGTCTTGCCAACCACAGAGGCCTCGAACCAACGTGTGTTGTCCTTCTTGTAGTACAGACCAAAGAGGGTCCCGCCTTGTTCGGGGGCAGGCGGAAGGTGGACAGCAGGTAAACGTCATCAACCGTCAGCAGCTCTGTCCGGATCTTGCTGGCGACGCTGGCCATGTGTCGGGGCTCCGTCACCGTCAAGAGGTCAATTACTAGGGGAGGGAAAACAGAACCAGGTCTGGGACAAGCACAGCTGGCTAACCACACATTGGCTCTCACTGGCCAACGAGGGGAACATCCAACATCTTGGATCGGAATGCGGACCTCACTGCCACATGATGGTTGCTGGCTTAGAGATTATCATTATCATCAATAAATTAATTCTGCTTTTCAACAAGGGTTGTTCGCAAAGCAGTTAACACATCAATAAATAGCACAGGGCTGGGATACCTCAAGGACCTCTTTCTCCCCTAGACCCCTGCACGTCCCCTGTGGTCAACAGAGAGGGCCCTTCGTAGGGTTCCACCACCATCTGAAGCCAGGGGGATGTCAGCAAGGTATAGGACCTTCTTGGTTGTGGCACCACAACTCTGGAACCGGCTGCCACAAGATCTGAGAGCACCCTCTTCGGTATATGGTTTCTGGAGGGGTTTGAAGACCCATCTGTTTCACCATGCTCAATCTCGTCTGATCTTGGAAGCTAAGCGGGGTCAGGCCTGGTTAGTACTTGGATGGGACACCGCCTGGGAATACTGGGTGCTGTAGGCTTATACCATGATCTCGGAAGCTAAGCAGGATCAGGCCTGGTGAATACTTGGATGGGAGACCGCCTGGGAATACCGGGTGCTATAGGCTTATACCATGATCTCGGAAGCTAAGCGGGGTCAGGCCTGG
>NW_027101673.1:107500-112900 GCF_035046505.1 Tiliqua scincoides
CCGATGGGGGGGGTGTTACAATTTTCCATGCTTGATGATGTCACTTCGGGCCATGACATCACTTCCAACGAATGACATCACTTCCGGTGGGTCCCGACAGATTCTCAAAAGTGGGTCCCCGGTGGTAAAAAGTTTGAGAACCACTGGACTAGGCGTTGACAGCGAACACAAGGACAGAGCAATGGCTCCCCCTGAAAACGCTGCTTGGATAGGATGGCAGCCTTAGGATCAAGGCACATCTACTCAGAGGTCAGTCCCCTTATAGTCAATGGGGCTTACTCCCAGGTCAGTGTGGATAGGATAGCAGCCTCAGAGCTGCTACTCAGGACAGCAGCCTCAGGCATGTCTACTCAGAAGTCAGTCCCATTCTAGTCAATGGGGCTTACTCCCAGGTCAGTGTGGATAGAATGGCAGCCTTAGGGCCAAGGCAGGTCTGCTCAGGACTAAGTCCCCCAATAGTCAATGGGGCTTACTCCCAGGTAAGTGTAGACAGGACTGCAGCCTCAGAGCCCAATCCCAGGCATGTCTACTCAGAAGTAAGTCCCCCAATAGTCAATGGGGCTTACTCCCAGGTAAGTTTAGATAGGACTGCAGCTTCAGAGCCCAATCCTAGGCATGTCTACTCAGAAGTAAGTCCCCCAATAGTCAATGGGACTTACTCCCACAAAAGTGTGGCTAGGATTGCAATCTCAGGCTGCGCACTGACCTGGGAGTAAGCTCCACCGAGCCCAACGGGACTTACTTCCGAGTAGACCTGCCTAGGCTGGTGCAGTCACTACCACCGCCTAACCCCCCCCCCCGCTTGCGATCCCTTTGCGCTCAGCTTTCTTGGGGCGGTGAGTTCCGACGGCGGCTCCGCCGCGCTTACTCCCGAGTAGGAGGCCGGGGCTGCTGCAGGCAGGCAAGCCGGCGCACGCGTTCCCGGGGAGGAAAGCGCGGATCGGGCGCGGGGAGGGCTTGCAAGCGAGTCGGCCGGGCGTGAGGGGGGGGGGCTGCTCGCGTGCAAGGCCAGCGTGCGCTGCAGCGCGTCTACTCGCGAGTGAGGGCTCCTGCGCGAGCGAAGGGGGTGCCTTGCAAGGGGCCCGGTGCTGGGATCGGGGCCGATCCCCCCTCCGGCTGCCGGGCAGGGCCCGCCCTGCTCGCGCACCAGCGTCGGAGCGACTTCGGAGTGACTCCGGCTGTGCCGTTCCGGGTCGGAGGCTGGAAGATGGCAGCGCCCTTGGAGCTCTTCTGCTGGGCCCCCGGCTGGGGGCTGCCCTCGGTGGACCCCGATTGCCTGGCCGTGCTGGTGAGCCGGGGGGGGCGCGGGACCCTCTCCGGGGACCCCCCAAAGCGCCTTTACGCACCACCTGCCCTTTGAAAGGGAGCCAGGGCAAGAGCTGCAAGGGGGTTGCCAACTGCTCCCCGCCCAGCCTGCTCCTCTGCCTCTTGGGCCAGCCCCACGCCTCTTTGAAAGGAGCAGAGTCAGGGTGTGCAGTTGGCAACCCTGCCCCTTGGGGCCCCCCTCAGATTGATTTGAAGGCATGAGCAGGCTCAGAATGTGTGTGTGTGAGGGGTGGTTGCCAGCTTTTGCTTGCCGAGCCTGCCCCTGTGCTTCTTGGGAGCAGGTCAGGCACAATTCCAGGCTTGGCCCTGCTGAGCCACCCTCTCCTTACAGCAGCTTCAAAGCGTTGGGCGGCTGCCTGTTTCTAAACACAGGAGCAGGGTTAGTCTTTGCCGTTGGCAACCCTGCTCTTGGCGCCTGGAGATTTATTTGAATGCATGAAGCTGGGCTCAGTGTGTGTGGTGGTTGCCAACTTTTGCCTGCTGAGCCTGCTCCTGTGACTCTCTGGAACAGGTCAGGCACATTGCCAGGCTTTGCCTGCCTAGTCCCCATTGCCGTACTGCAGCTTCATGCATTAGATATCTGCCTGTCTGAAAGCACAGAAGCAGAGTCAGTATGTGCAGTTGGCAACCCTGCCCTGGAGGCATGGGCATGGGATTTATTTGAAGGCATGGGCTCAGTGTGTGCCTTGATTCGAGTTGCTCAGTCTTGTCCTCACTGTCTGGCTTTTAGTTCCTAAGGTTCCCCCCCACCTCACCTGGCAAGGCTGCCAGAAATTGACCCATAAATGGGGGTTTGGACCCTCTAAGCTTACGGTTTTACACTGGTGATGGTTTTTGTTGACAACCATTGTGGCCAGGAATTAGCAGGCCAATATAACATCATGGCAACCTTTCTGAGAGATACAGTTGCCAACTTTTACCCTTTTTCCTGTGTTTCCCTTAAAACAGGCCAGGCAGGGAGCATTCCTCCTCCTTTGGTTCATGCTTGGCTCCTCCCTGAAAAGACACAGGAGCAGGGCCATTGAAAAAAGTTGGCAATCCTAGCCTTACTATCAGCATTTTACACACCACCATTAGCAAAAAAAAAAAAAAAACCTTCAGAGAAGGCAGAAGAGATTGAGCTGTGATTTTCCCGGCCGTTGGTTCTCAAACCTTTTGGCACGGGGACCCACTTTTTAGTCTGTTGGGACCCACCAGAAGTGATGTCATTAACCTGAAAGTGATGTCATGGCCGGAAGTGAAACCAGTTACCACTTTTTTGTGTTTAGATGTTGGCTTCTCTTTCAAGGTAACCAAAAAGATTTTAGCGTTCCAGTTTGCTGGGGGGGTTGGGGGAGAAGAGAGGTAGGAAAAATCTCTGAATCAATTTGTGGTTTGGATTGTGGTTCACACCCCCCTCTGATGTCAAATTTACTTCCCCCTTTTCTCCAGACTTATGCCCGTTTTACAGGAGCTCCTCTGAAGGTCCACAAAATCACAAATCCTTGGCGAAGCCCCTCAGGTAACCAAACATTTTGGCGAGATGGAGTTGGGAGGCTGTCGGGCTGCGAGCGCGGACAGGATGACAACAGTTCATTCTGGACTGGGTGCTGAGTGACGGGCCATGCTCACTGCAGTGTAAAATCCAATGGAGAAGATGAAATCCTGGCTTTTAAAAAAGGAAATGGGTTTCTAGTCCTCAAGGTGGCTGAGAAAATGGGGACGATGCCAGGGTGGGGTGGAATGAGATGAGATACTGCTGGTCACTCCCGGTCCAAAAGATGGGAGAGCCAGGACGGTGTAGTGGTTCAGATTTGAACTTGGAAGATCCAGGTTCAAATCCCTGCTCAGCCCTGAAAATAGGTAAATCAGATGCATAGGGCTGGGGAAGATTTGCAGGGGACTCTACTTGTTGCTTCATAAGATCTAGGGCTGAGCCTCAACACCCATGGGTTCTGGTTCTAAGCTGTAGTTAGTGAGCTTGAGCACTGAGCAGTATGTATAGTTGGGGGGGCAGTGCAATGGGGAACACTGCCTGACACCCCCTCCCCCACAGGTTCTATAGGTGCTAAATGGGAACACACACCTTCTTCTAGCTTGATTGCATGAGTTTTGCAAACACGGAAGTGCAGGACTTACGGCTTTATTTGAAGCAGTGTCCTTCAACCTTGGGGGTCGGGACAGTTGTGGGGTTGTGGCAACTTAGGTTGAAGACCACTGAACTACAGCCCCACCGGGCAAAGGGCATCTGGTGTACCCCTTCAGGTACCCGGAGATGGTGTCCCAATCCTGCTGGGGTTCTTAGCAATTGGGCTAAAATAGCTTTCGCTAGGGTTTGGGGCCAGGGTGTCTCCCAGCTCTACCTGGAGATGATTCCATGGGTCGAACCTGGGACCTTCTGCATACAAAACAGGGGTTCTGCCACTGAATTACAGTCTGCTGGGGGAGGGGGGAAGGTCCATCTTCCCCTGGATCAGGGGACCCCCCCCCCCACATGTCCCAAGTGGGAAAGCCAACCCTACAGTTTTTAGGGGAGAATTTTGCTGTAAAATCCCCAGTGTAAATTGGGGGTCGGTCATCATCCCAGCTCTGCTCTGCTTTTCCAGGGACCCTCCCGGCACTCAAGTCGACGGATGAGGGCATCATCTCGAACCCTCAGCAGATCATCACCTACCTCAGGAAACAGGTCAGCTTTTTTGGACAGCTAAATTCAAATGGGGGGGGGGGGAAAGAGAGATTTTGGGTTTTTTTAAATACAATGTTTGATGATGGCAGCTATTTAGATATTCATGACATACCTGGGGGCTCCTATTGCAGATTCTTCTCCTGGCTTCATGTGCTTTAATGTAGAATATTTCTTGAAATTATTGCATGGGAAAAAAATGACTTGCATATATTATGAGTCAGTGCAGAACAAACCTGGGGACCAAATGAAAATCGAACTGAACCCAGTAGAACTTATCTAAGAAGAGCTCTGCTGGATCAGGCCAAAGCCCATCTAGTCCAGCTTCCTGGATCTCACATCAGATACCTCCAGGAGCACACAAGGCCACAAGAGACCTGCATCCTGTTGCCACACACCCCCTGCACCTGGCATGTCAGAGACAGCCCTAAAACCAGGAGGTTGCACGTCCCCATCACGGCTTGTACTTATTTGATGAACTTATTTATTTTTTTATGTTATTTATTTATTTTTTCACATTTTTATACCGCCCTTCCTCCAAAGAGCTCAGGGCGGTTTACACAGCTGCTCCTTCCCTCTTTCTTCTCCTCACAACCACCCTGTGAGGTAGGTGAGGCTGAGAGAAAGTGACTGGCCCAAGGTCACCCAGGAAGCTTTGTGGCTAAGGGGGGGGGGATTTGAACCTGGATCATCCAGGTCTAAGTCCACTTCCCAAACCACTACACCACCCTGGCTCCATCAACCTGTCCAGTCTGCTTTTAAAGGGATCCAGGCCAGATGCCATCACCGCATCCTGTGGCAGGGGGTTCCACAGATGAATCCCTCCCAGGACAGTGTACTGCAGCGTTTTGTTGCAGGACCGCTCGAACCTTACTTGGCCACACATTCGCCGACCCTTGGAGGGTTCGTCACATGAATTCTGCATTCCGGCCAGGGGGAATTAGCTGCCCTTGGTGAGAACCTGACCTAAACAGGTGGGGAATCTGGGCCTTGACTGTGCTGGGTTTTCCCTCTAGAAATTCAACGCCGATTATGACCTCTCCGCCCGGCAAGCGGCCGACACCCTCGCCTTTGTGTCTCTGCTGCAGGAGAAGCTGCTGCCCGTATTGGTGAGCGTCCGGGGCAGAGGGGGAAGTGGGAAGCAGGGTGGCATAGTCTTTGGTGTCCAGGTCTATTGGACTTCTCAATGTGGAGCCCAGATCTACCTACCTGCATGGTGTCAGCAGCTAAATACAGTCATATGGAAAACCAAACACACTCCGAAGTTTCTCTTAAATATAGAAAGTCATTGCCGAAAATTAGCATCGTTGTATTTAGGCTAGACTAGAATGGAAAGTATCCTGTGAACACCCAAATTTCCTTCTGCAGTAGCTGTAGGCCCACAGCTGTGTCCCAAGCTCCCATCCACTCCA
>NW_027101674.1:0-50000 GCF_035046505.1 Tiliqua scincoides
TGCCTCTTACGACATCCTTGAGTGGGTGATGATCTTACGACATCTTTGAGTGGGTCAAAAGACATCCACTCAAATTGAGTGGTGGGAGAATTAGACCAGACAAAAGATATTTCTTTAATATTTTAAAATACTTCATATAAAGAGATATTGATATTTAATATTTCAAACCATTTTAATATTGCTTTGCCCAGTGTGTCGTTAATCTGTGAAACTCCTCGCCACAGGATGTGGTGATGGCATCTGGCCTAGACGCCCTCACAAAGGGGATTGTACAGATTTCTGGAGGAAAAGTCCATCGCAGGTGACAAGCCACAACGGTTAAGTGCAACCTCCTGGTTTGAGAAGGAGGCCGTCTCTGAATGCCAGGTGCAAGGAGGGCACCAGGATGCAGGTCTCTTGTGGTCTCGTGTGCTCCCTGTGTGGGCCACCGGGAGAGACAGGAAGCTGGACTAGATGGGCCTTTGGCCTGATCCAGCAGGGCTTATGATGTTATAGGTCTTCCCTGACGAATACCCTTATGCCTGTCTAGTGACAATATTAAAGTGGCTTCCTGCTGAGTCTGCCCCTTGGTCTGTATTGTCCAGTATGACTGGACACTGACTGGCAGCAACTCTCCAGGCTTTCAGAAGGGGGTCTTTCCAGGCCCGCCTGGAGCTAACAAGGATTTGACTACTTGTAAACAAACCTCTCGTAAACCAACAAAATGTGTGCGTTTGGGTTTACAGTTGCTTCAGTTCCCTGGATAAGACTGTACCAGATCCGGTCTCTCTTCCTCTACCCCGTCTAGCTAGCAGCCTCAACAACTTTCCTTCCTTCTCCTGCAGACGACGAGAAGATCCTGGTCGAGCCAGCATGCGGAGCTGCTTTGGCCTCCGTCTACAGCGGAGTGGCCCGCCAACTGCAAGCGGAGGGCAAGCTCAGCCCCCGGCTGGACTCCCTGGTGGTGATCGTCTGCGGTGGCAACAACATCACCTTGGCACAGCTGCAGCACCTGAAGGAGCAGCTGGGCATCCCGGACTGTGTGCCCACCTAGGCTGGAGGGGTGGCGGCTTCAGGGAGCTCCAGTCCTGGCTGCCGAGTACAGCGAACGGAAAGGAGCTCAGGGCGCCGCATGTGCGACAGTCCAATTGTGTCAGAAAACCAGCTCAGCAGAACTCACCCTTGAGCCACCGGAACCCTTCCCACTCCCACCTTCAGGGTCACATACTGGTGGGTGAACTGGGGAAGCCTTGCTCTCTCAAGACTTGACTGGATCCCCAGAGCTGCTCAGAGGCCCTACACAAGGTCTTCGAGTGCCCGAGGCAGAATGCCAAATGACACCCCCTCATGCCCAGAGGTACACCAGCTGCTGCCACCCCTCCAAATCCTTAGAGTCAACAAGGACTGGTGAGGTATGGAGGGCGTGCTCTAGCCTACCATTCTTCTGTCCTCCACACTTCCTCTTCCAAGTGGAAAACCAGGGAGACGCTCTAGCCCACTATTCGTCTCTCCTCCACACTTCCTCATCTAAGAATTGGAAAACCAGGGAGACGCTCTAGCCCACCATTCTCCTCTCCTCCACACCTCCTCTTCTGCTCTGTTCTCTTCTTCCTTTTCAAATCTGAGGAGCGAGCAAAAGAGGATAAATGCTGGATGCAGGAGAAGTAGCAGGATGTGGGTTCCTCCATCACTAGTCTCCTGCCTAAGGCAGCCCTCGTGCACAGGCCAGCCTGCCCCTAACCACTTAAACTGTCAGGAACAGAAACCCCACTTTCAACCCAGCAAGGACACTGACCGTACCCATGGACTGATCTCCCCTGAGGAGAGGCAAGGGCACAGGGCTTTTTAACCTCTCGCCTCCCAGTGTGGCTCCGTGAGCCACTTTCAACAAGTTCTCCCCTTAAACACCTCTTTGTCATTCCCACGGGCAGCTAATGGGGTGGACGCTGGAGAGGTCTCCTCCAAAGCCTGCTGGTCTTAAGACGTTCACGTTTTGGATGATGGATGATGTTTTTAAAAACCTGCCGAGCTAGTGGTTTTACTGTATATGTTTATGACTGCATCTCGTACCAAATGGCTCTGTAAGCCAGGATGGGAACTTGGGTTTGGAGAGTGGGGTTTAAGACAAACACACACAGTCTCCTCTTATGAGCTCCCTGGAAGAAAGATGCAGGGGGGGGGGGGTTAAAACCTTAAGCTTTATCTAAGAAGATCCTTAAGGGGGGGTTACAGAACAGAGAACATTTTAACCCAGGAAGAAAAACGCCACAAGGGAAGACAAGTTATCCTAGAGATTTATAGGAAATCAAATCAAAATGCTCCACGATCACACAAGAGACAGGCATCCCTTCATACAACTAGACTGTGCTCCCCCAGACCTTTGGCTCAGGGAAAGAGTGGCACGGGGTGAAAGAGGGCAATTGCTCTCCAGAGTGGCTCAAGGCCCCCCCACCCCGACCAAATAGTGCCCCATCCTGACCCAGTGTAACACCAACTGTTGCTTCCACCACTCTTGCTCTTCCTCCTCCCTGGACTGGAAGAAGAAACAGGGAACGGAACCGAAGAGGAAGGGTGAAGGAGTGTCTCTGACACTCTAGCCCACCTCTCTGCTCTGCACTTCCAATCCATTCCCTGCTTCCTTTTCCAAACCGGGAAGTGGAAGGATGAAGAGCAGTAGAGGTGGTGGATAGAAAGGCAGGCACCTCCAATCTATCACCTGGGAGGACTCGTATCACTTGGTCTCATGAGCCAGAAGGTCCTGAGAATCGCCAAGTGGAATTCGGTTTGGCTACGCTTCCCTTCGAACCTGCTCTAGGAAGTCACCAAAGGAGCCCCTAAACCCGCAACCCGTTCCTCCTACATCAGCCTGAAGCTGCTGGCAGGATCCACATTAGGGATGGAGATATTCCTTCCCTAATCCACAAGCTACATATAGCCCTAGTAAGTCACTGCAGGCAACAGTTATTTCTAAAGAGACCAGTGTGTCTCTTTAGAATTCTGGTATGGAATTCACTCCAGTTCAAAAACCCAGACCTGGAGAGCCAGGATCCTCTCTGACCTAGAAGTGCTCCCTGTTGACCTCAGATGCACTGCTCCTGGAAAGGCACTCTGTGCATGCTCAACAGAACCCTATTCACAATTAAGCCCTAGGGCACAGCACGGTCTGCAGACAGGGCCACCCCCCAAGGCAAAAGAACGAGTAGGCTGTTTGGCTTTCCCTTTTGTCCCTGGGAATTATGTTCTATCTGACTAGCTAAGCTAAGGCTCTTCAGAGTGAGACAGGAAGGGGCTGAAAACTGAGACATCCTTGCCCTATACAGACACACTGGTTTGGCAGTTCTGGCTTTCAACCCTGGGCATTGTACAATCTGTGTGTGTGTTCGGGATCCCCGGACGGATTCAGACGTTCCCTAGAGAAGCCCTGACACTTCAGCCAACCTGAAAGCGCTTTTAAGTTCACGGCACACCTGTGTCCAAATCTTTGGTCTATTTCAGGGGTGCTCAATAGGTGGATCGCGATCTACCGGTAGATCGCGAGGCAAAATGGGTAGATCGCGGAGCCCTGTCTCTCCAAACTGTTAATGTCAGTTTCATCTAGTGACTAGACGAAACTGACATATTTAGCTGACACTAAACTGACACTGAAACTGACACTTTAGCTGCTCTTCAGGCATGCAGCAACAAAACTGACGAAACTGACTAGACTCCAGCAGGGGCTCCATACATTAAAGGGGGTGTCTGTCAGACGCTTCCTTCCCCCCCTGGTAGATCTCCGGGCCTTGCTGGGTTTCAAAGTAGCTCTCGAGCCAAAAAAGTGTGAGCACCCCTGGTCTATTTCAATCAAGGAAGGATTCCCTCTGACCAGGATTCCCTAGGAAGATCGTGAAGGTCTCATTTCCAGACAATCACGGAAGAGGGGAGTCTATCCAAGGATGTGAAGATCCTCCAGGCAAGAAACCGGTTCAAGATCTTGAATCTGCCGGAGATACTCCTGAAATTCCTCTGATTCCAAAAGGTAGCAAAAGCAGGAAAAAGTAGGGGCCAGAGAGGGAATCGTTTGCCCCCTGGATGTATTGAGCTTGCGCAGTACACCCAACCACAACTAAGAAAAAAACAAAATTCTACAACATACATGGATTTTGCCACCTGGGCATACTTTCTTCTCATTCTACGCCTGCAATCCTGACCCACACATTCCTGAGAATAAGCCCCATTGAACAAAATAAGGCTTACTTCTTTATAGACCTGGTTAGGATTATGCCCTGCATCACTTGATTCTGCCATAATTTGGCATAACTCAGGCTAGCACTGCCAGGGGCAAGGAGCGGCATGAAGTTTGCTCGGTCATCCCCGTTAATACCCCAGCTCTTATTCAGCCTTCTGTCTCTCTGGCTTCTGTGACTTCAGTATACGTCTGTCCACTCACTTTCCAAGCATATCTTCTCAGTCAATAAGGACTAGAAACTTGATTTTTTTTAAATGAAAGGAAAAAAAAAAGATCATTTGAGATTCTCAGGTGGCCAGTCTTGCTTCTTCTGTATGTTTTCTTTTTAAAAACATACACCTAATCCTGATCGTACCTATAAAAAAAATCTCACCCATCCGAAAACAAAACTTAGGCATTCCTGATTCCTTCAGCAGCAGGTGCAACGCGACACCGCAATAGCCAGGATCAAACACTTGGAGCCTCGCATAATGGGAATTCTCAACCCCAGTGGACCTGGATGGGGGAGAATTTCCAAAGGTCAGGTTGACCCATGTGCAGCATATCGTTGTAGGGAGAAGTGCTCCACTGGAAGGGAGGGAGGTCGTCCCACGTGGGACCGCTGGTGGCAACAAAACTGTAGCGCTGGGCCATCTTAAAGGATGTGACCTGAGGAAAAGAGGAACAAAAATAGTGTCACCAAAACACATACATGGGAGGCACTCTTGCTCAGAGGTGCAGTGGGCCCTAGTTATCCATAGGACATCGAGTCCATGACTCCCCATGGATACCAAAATCTGCGGATGCTGAAATCTGCAGGGGGAGTGGCAGGGTCTCTGCGCCACAATAACATACTTGGGAGGCCACTCCAGGCCTTCCAGCGGTTGCGCCGACCTCCCAGCTTCCTCAGAAGGCCGCCCAGATGCAGCCAGAAGCTACTTTGGGTTCACGTCAGCAACTTCTGGTCATAAGAACGTAAGAAGAGCCCCACTGGATCAGGCCATAGGCCCATCGAGTCCAGCTTCCTGTATCACACAGCGGCCCACCAAATGCCCCAGGGATTCATATTGCCCCATATGCCATCACTGGGGGGCTTAAGAACATAAGAACAGCCCCGCTGCATCAGGCCAAAGGCCCATCTAGTCCAGCTTCCTGTATCTCACAGCGGCCCACCAAATGCCCCAGGGAGCACACCAGATAACAAGACCTGCAAGGCATTCTGGGAATTGTAGTTAAGAACCTAAGAACAGCCCCACTGGATCAGGCCATAGGCCCATCTAGTCCAGCTTCCTGTATCTCACAGCGGCCCACCAAATGCCCCAGGGAGCACACCACATAACAAGAGACCTCATCCTGGTGCCCTCCCTTGCATCTGACATTCTGACATAGCCCATTTCTAAAACCAGGAGGTTGCACATGCACATCATGGCTTGTAACCCGTAATGGATTTTCCCTCCAGAAACTTGTCCAATCCCCTTTTAAAGGCGTCCAGGCCAGACGCCATCACCACATCCTGTGGCAAGGAGTTCCACAGACCAACCACACGCTGAGTAAAGAAATATTTTGTTTTGTCTGTTCTGACTCTCCCGACACTCAATTTTAGCGGATGTCCCCTGGTTCTGGTCCCATCCAGGAGGTGTTCCTAAGGTGCGGGAAGGCTGCACACAACCCCCTACACATCAGAATACCTCCCGGAAGCGAGTGGAAGTCGCCGGCACGAACTGGCTTCTGCTCACATCTGGGAAGCCCTCTGAGGAATGGGCTCAGCCTCCGCAGATGCTCAGATCCACAGAGGCCGCATCCACAGATAAGGAGAGCACACTATACAGCACAGGCCTTGCACATAGACGTCTTCCTGTTCCATCCCTTTGTCAGGTAGGACTGGGAAAGACCCTTCCCTGCATAAAACCCCCCAAAACTGGTGTCAGTCTGTGTAGATGATACAGGCTTAGCCAGACCAACAATTGGACTCAGTCGGAGAAAACCACAGGACCAAAGAAACAGACATGGACAGAAGCCTCTCCCACCCCACTCTCTCTAAATCTATCAACACGGAAAACCACGGCTGGTCCCTTCGCTTTGCCGAAATCCTCCCTGCCTTTCGGCAAAGACTCCAGACGCAACCCCAGCTGTTCCTCGAATTGCACAGTCCCTTCACCTTCATGTCGGTGCCTCCATGCGGCCTCTGGCGCAGGGCCCCAAAAGGGTATGTGCCATTGGCGGGGTTGAGGTCCGAGCGGGCAGAAATGGCGTTTTCCCCATTCTGCGGCGGGTCACAGCGTTGGCACTGGGACAACGGGTCCTTTGGGAAGTTGTTGTACCTGTGTGGAGGGAAGGAAGAGGCGATCAGTGCTGCTTTGGGACCACAGTGCACAGTTCTGGTTGCCCCCTTCTCAAAAAGGAGATGCTAGAGTTGGAAAAAGGGCAGCTGAGACCATCGAGGGAATGGAGAACCTTTCCTACAAGGAAAGACAGTGGCATTTGGGGCACCTCCATTTATGGTGTAGTGGTTTGGGAGAAGATCCAGGACCTGGAAGATCCAGGTTCAAATCCCTACTCAGCCACGAAGTTTCCTGAGTGACCAGGGCCCAGTGTAATGGAAGATCAGAAGATAATCAGGTGGATGATGTGGTGTTGACAGCGATTCCATGTTTTGACAGCTGGTTGACAGCTCTGGGAAGGGCAGGGCTGGCTCCACAGCTGTAATCAATCAAGGCCAATGGGACTTTGATGGACACCTGAGCTTCATTTGACCTTGATGGGACTTTGAATGGACATGGACAGAAGAGATGGCTCAGCTGAGCCTAATTTGGACTTAACAAGGTAGCTCACAGCTGAGTTGCATTTTGGATGATGAGACATCCAAGGATAAAAGGCAGCTTCAGAAGGACCAAAGGCTACCCTGACCCAGAGGGAGACGCTTCCTGACCCAGAGGAGACCTGACCTGGCTTACCTGGACTTTGGACTTGGACTGTGACCCGGCATATTGACTTTGGACTGTGAGTTGGCAATCTGCATTTATTGGACTGGGACCTGACTCTGACTTTTGCTTGCTGCACTTGTGAGTTTAACAAGGGAAACTAATCAGCCTTAAGCAGGCACAAGGCCCAGTGGGGAGGAGCTGTGGCAAGACAGCCAGTCACTCTCAGCTTCACCTACCATGCAGGGATGTTGTGAGGACAAAAAAAGCAGGGGAGGAATCATGTACTCCACCCTGAGCCCCTTGGAGGAAGGGTGGTATAAAAATGTGAAATATAATAAATAAGGTGGTCGTGGGGGGATAAAATGAAGCCTAATAAAATTATGCATGGAAGTGGAGAGAGGAAAATTGCTCTCCCTCTCTCAAGTTACTAGACCTCAAGGCCTTGCAGTGAAACGGAGCAGCAGGAGGACAGACAGGGAAAGGGCTTCTTCACACACCCTATAATACACAAATGGAATTCATGGCTTCAGGACGCAACAATGGCCATTAGGGTTGAGCGAATTATACTGGCATTACACTGATCACAGTTATATTTTAGCATGTGGGTAAGTAGCTACACGGGTTCTCCATTCTTAACAACACATTCTCATACAGTCGCTCCTTCTCACTTCTGGGGAAGGAAAGCTACTCAGAGAGAGAGCTAGTGACCTTACCAAAAGAGTTGATCTAACTACTAAGCAAGCAGTGACCCTGCTCATACCTCCTACTCAGATGCGCAGCTCCAGCTAGCACCCCCCCGGGTTCTAAAAGCAGATGTTCTCAGACAGCTGCCAACCTCCAGAGGGTGCCACCCGCAAGCGACTGACCTCATGAGTCGGATCATAGAGTCCATGTCCTGGACAAGAGTCTGGTTGCGCCGGAAGATCTCGGCCCGGGGGTTCTTGTCGTAGGTGAACCAGTCGCCATACTTCTGCACCAGCTGAGGAAGACCGCTAGCATTGAAGATTTGTCTGAAGTACCTGGGTGCAGAGAAATAGCCAGTCAGATATATTTGGGGGGTTGTTGTGACCAGTTCATTCCCACCTCCATGTATTCATCCATCTCACTATTCTTCTACTTCCTGCTCCTGGGATTTGAAGCAGAAGAAGGCAACAGAGGAAGAGAGGAGAGTGTCTGCCACTCTAGCCCACTCCTCTTCTGCTCCATTCCTGCCTTTCTTTTCAAATCCAGGGAGCAGGAGGAGAATAGCAGAGATGGTGGGCTGCTGGGAAAAGGGCAGTATTTGGAACACTATATCAGGTATCAGGAGATCTCAGGCCAACCCTTGTGTTGTCCATGCCATTCTATACAAGACCAGAGTTGGGAGGATTGCAACTCAGGCTCAAGCACAGCACAGACACCCTATCTGCCGAACCACACTGGATATTCTCTCGAACGCCATTAATTTATTTCATCAGCATCTTCGACGGTGGTCAAGAGAGCATCTTTCTCCTACGGAACTCTAGGCAGTGTACATGATGGTTCCCAAGCAGTCTCTCATCCAGGCCCTGACCAGTCCCAGACCTGCTTAGGCTCAACAAGGCTGCACATGCCCTGGACCATTCATACATCCCGTGGGCCCTCTTTATCCAAGGGCTAGGCACCCGCAGGGTTTAGCATCTGTGGATGTCAAGCCTGCAGCTTGAGGGCTTCAGAGGACCTCCTGGACGTGACCAGAAGTCACATCCGGGAGGCTTCTGAGGATGCCAGGAGGTTGCACGTGACCTCCAGAGGACCCGGCGTGGCTTACAGGCGAGTCCCTGCAGTGCCACAACCCTGGCCTCAGTGAATTTAATTACCTGCAGAATTCAGTGTCCACGGAGGGCCCTGGAATGCTTGCAGATATCAAGGGTCCACTATACATGGACAGGCCCACCATATTGTACCAGGAGCCAGATTCTTGGTCCTCAGTACAGCAAACACTGACCAGCAGCAGCTTGGTCTCCAAGGTTTCAGGCAGGAGACTGACTCAGTCCTACTGGGAGATGCTGCCAGGGATGGAATGGGGCAGATTGCTCCTGCCACACTCTGCTCCCGAGTGATATCCCTTTCCCTCTTGGACCGAGTCAGAGGGACCCTGGGGAATAGCAGGAGAAGCAACGGCAAGAGTGAAAGGGAATTCTTACGGCAGATTGTAGCTCGCCCAGTAACCCTGTTGGTACAGCAGTTCCGACTTGTCATCGGCGATCGTCATTCCCCTGGAGAGATGGCAAGAAAAGCAGGGGAAAGGATTCAAGATCCAGGGCCGGGTTGCGGTTTCAAACCAGCTGGGACACTCAGAAAACCCCCTGTCCGAGGGAAGGTCTAATCCCCTAAAGATGGAAGTTGTGGCAAGATCTTGGAGCTCACGGACAGGCAGACAAGTGTCAGGCTGTGTGTGCAGGAATCGTTCTGCAAATGTGGCGAGCTGCCTGGACCACAAGCTGGAGCATCTCTCAAGCCCGGATTCCCAGATACTGGAATGGCTCCTTGAATTTTGGTCAACCACTGATTCTCCTAAACAGGAAGGGTGATAAAGAATTCCTGTTCAGGCTGGGCAAGGGCTGCCCCCCCACCAGCTGTGGTTTTCAAGGTGTTGTCCAGTCTTGTGGGCTCTGTGAGATACAAGAGATACAAGATACGAGAGCCAGGGTGGTGTAGTGGTTTGGGAGGTGCACTTAGACCTGGAAGATCCAGGTTCGAATCCCCCCTCAGCCATGAAGCTTCCTGGGTGACCTTGGGCCAGTCACTTTCTCTCAGCCTCACCTACCTCACAGGGTGGTTGTGAGGACAAAAGGAGGGGAGCAGCTGTGAGGGCAAAAGGAGGGGAGCAGCTGTGAGGGCAAAAGGAGGGGAGCAGCTGTGAGGGCAAAAGGAGGGGAGTGCCCTGAGCTCTTTGGAAGAAGGGCGGTATAAAAATGTGAAAAATAAAATAAAATAAATAAATAAGAAGCTGGACCAGATGGTCTTTGGCCTGATCCAGCAGGACTTTTCTGATGTTCTTAATCTCATGCTTGATGGTTCAGAACACCAACTGGGGGTTCTACAGGAAATGAATCCTACCAGAGCATTTGGCCTTGGAGGGGCCCGAATGGAGGGGTGCTTTGGAGAGGTGCTTTGGCCAAGTTCCCAGCCTGCCAGTAGGCAGGAAAAGGAGCTTTGGTTGCCCTGCTTGGCCACCACTTCCGCCCACCAGGGCTCTTTAGAAGGGGGGTATCATGCTGCAGGTAGCGGATCAAGGTGGGGCCCAGCTCTTGACACACCGAAGGCCATCGGCTTACGGGATCTGTTCCAGGACGGTGAGCACGCCGTTCTGAACACCGGGCTTGCCTGGGGCGAATGCCTTGTAGTCCACAATCATCCACTGGTTGTTGTACCTGTGTGGGAGAGGGGGGGTTTCACCATCAGAGAACATCCAGGAAGGGCAACGGATATGAATCAGTGGTCAGCCCCTGGCAGCTCTTGGATTAAACCTGGCCCGGGGATGTGCTCTCTGGAGCCCAGATCGAAAACACAGCATGGATTGGCCAGCAAGGTGTGGATATGACAGCAATCAGGACAGAGCCGCCCAATCTAGGAAATAATAGAACTATAAACACCCAAAGTGAAACTAACTGCTATTCCTCAAGAGCCAGGTTGGTATACTGGCTTGGGAGTAGGACTGAGACCTGGAAGATCCAGGTTCAAATCCCTGCTCAGCCACAAAGCTCCCTGGGTGACCTTGGGCCAGTCTCTCTCTCTCTCTCTCTCTCTCTCTCTCTCTCTCTGCCTTACCTAACTCACAAGGTTGTGGTGAGGACCCAAGGAGGGAAGGAACCGGGTATACCACCCTGAGCTCCTTGGAGGAAAGATGGCAGAAGAATGTGAACAAATAAAAATAAATAAGAAGCTGTAGCAAGGCCACATCAGGGGTTGAGCAAAGGGCCAAGGGCCTGTGTGGGGGCCCAAACAGCTGACCCTTTGAAGGAAGAGGGGATGCTGCAGGAAGCCTTTCCTACCAGTCAAACTTACTGGGGGATGGAGCTGGCAACAGTGGCTGCCCTCCTCCTTCATCACGTGGTGTCATTTTGAACAACCAGGTGTCCGACCCCTGCATCACAGAACGCTAGAGCCAAAAGGGACAATGGAGGTCATCTAGTCCACCCTCCCTGCATCAAATTGGCCCTGCCCCTTCTGTCTATAGTTTCCTTTCTTACAGCCGGAGCCCAAAAGGCCTGACTTTGCAGAGACACACAGGCCACTCACGTGCCGCTGTTGAACTTCTGGAAGACGAGTGCCCACTGCATCCCGTTCTGCGCCAGTCGGTTGGCCACGATGTTACGTAGCCACTCCATGACGCTCCCCTCTGGCTGGATGTACTTCCACAGGGCGCTGTTGCTGTTCCCAATGGTGGTTTCCAGAGCCACCTGCAGGGGGAGCAAGTGATCCCACTCTCAGCTGGGGGGAAAAAAGGGTTACAGACACCGGAGCCCTATCCTATTCCCTACCCTAGCCCACTTTGTTCCCCCTCTGTTTTCTGAATTCATAGAGGGGGAGGCAGATTGGCAAAAAGAGGAGAGCAGAGGGCACCCCCACATCGATCCCACACCTGAGGTGAACACCTCAGTGGGCCTCATGGATGGGCCGGCCCTGACCAAGGCACTTCCCAAAGTCTCAAGCACCAATTTAATGTTGCAGAACCTGGGTCCTTCTGCACGCAATCTCCAGCACCCTTGGCTATCCAAAAATCTCTTGCTCCCCCAAACAACTCTGGGCTTGCTCCTGTGGTGCCCCCATGCCCGGAACTGCCTCCCCAAACACCACCTCTCTTGCTGCCTTCAGATTCCGCCTCAAGACCCAGGAAGCATATGGGATATTCCCTCCAGCCCCTGCTGTGATCCCTACATTAGGGCTTAGGGGCAAAGGGCTCCCACCCCATCCAGATCAGCACAGAAAGGGAAACCAGGACAGGCACCCACTCACCAAACCACTACTCAAGATGTAGAAGTCATCTCCGGAGTAGATGCTGCCCGGATAGGAGGAGAAAGCCTGGGTATGGCCAGGGATCGTGGTGGTACCTGTGGAGACCAACCACAAACATCCATCAGTAACTCTTTAGCCAGTGGACAGTCTGTCTATTGGTTGGCAACCTTCAGTCTTGAAAGACTATGGTATAAGCCTACAGCACCCGGTATTCCCAGACGGTCTCCCATCCAAGTACTAACCAGGCCTGACCCTGCTTAGCTTCCGAGATCAGACAAGATCGGGAGATAGTGTTCAATAAAGGGAGATGGATGGCAACCTTCAGTCTCGAAAGACTATGGTAGAAGCCTACAGCACCCGGTATTCCCTGGCGGTCTCTCATCCAAGTACTAACCAGGCCTGACCCTGCTTAGCTTCCGAGATCAGACAAGATCGGGAGATAGTGTCCAGTACAGGGAGATGGTTGGCAACCTTCAGTCTCAAAGACTATGGTGTAAGCCTACAGCACCCGGTATTCTCAGGTGGTCTCCCATCCAAGTACTAACCAGGCCTGACCCTGCTTAGCTTCCGAGATCAGATGAGATCGGGCATGTGCAGGGTAACAGTTGCTGCATACAGTCTGTCTAAGTGCAGAGGAAATGGCAACAGTGACGGTCTCCACTGAAAAAGTTGTTCTGTTGCTCTACCCACCAGCAAAATGGTTTCTTGCAGGGGCTTCTGGGAAAAAAGCCAATTTGCAGGTGGACGGGTGCACCTGGAGCAGACAATGGCAGCAGGGGATAAGCTATTACCACCACCCCTTCCTCTTCCTCTGTCCTCCCACCCATCTGTCTTCTCTTCCTGCTCCTGCGATATGAAAAGAAAGAGGGGGGTGGAGTAAAGAAGGACATGCAGAGGAAAGGAGAGAGGTAGGCTAGAGTGTCAGACACTCTACGGTCTCCCACACTTCCTCTTCTGCTCTGCTACCCTGTTTCCTTTCAAATCCAGGGACCGGGAAGTAGAGGAACAGTGAGATGGATGAGTAGATGGGGAAGTGGGCAAGAACGGGCCATGCAATTTCCCAAATGTATATAGCATTGGAGAAGTTCCAAGGCCACCACTCTCCTCTCCTCCACACCCCCTCTTCTGTCCTCTTCTCCCTTTTCAAATCCAGGAAGCAAAAAGAGGAAGACAGCAACAGACACAATGGCTGATGTGGGGGACCAGCAGCATTCAGGATCAGTCTTGGGCCAGTCCAGTGTGAGTTCCAGCTATTATTTATTATTATTACTACTGGAATCCCAGTATGGATTCCAATTTCCTCCTGGGCAATGACGCCTTTCTGCTAAACAAAGGAGAGGGCGTGGCTTGTTTAACCCCCCTCCCACTTCCTCAGCAATTAAGGATCTTTGACCCTGTCAGGCAAGGAACATCAGCTCCCCATCAGACCCTGTGTTCCACCCCATTCCTGTTTCCTGTGACTCACTTCCTTCCGACATCCGGAACGGCAAGGTATACTTTTTGAGAATGCGAAGCATGGCTCGATAGTTGTTCCAGGTGTCATGGGAAACCAGGAGGTCCGTGTTGCCGGGCAGAAGTTTGATCAAGGCCGAACACGACCCTGAACCCAGGACATGCGGCTTTTGGGATTTGTTGAAGGCCGCTTCCAGGTCTTCGAGATCGCCCCCCATCTGGAAGAGACTGGAGGACAACCAAAGCCATCAGTCACATGGTTAAGGAGTTCCCTGGATTGTCCCTGGGTTATGTCAGAAGGCCAGATGCAAGGGAGGGCACCAGGATGAGGTCTCTTGTTATCTGGTGTGCTCCCTGGGGCACTTGGTGGGCCGCTGTGAGATCCAGGAAGCTGGACTAGATGGGCCTATGGCCTGATCCAATGGGGCTGTTCTTATGTTCTTAAACTACAATTCCCAGGAGGCCTTGCAGGTCTTCTTGTTATCTGGTGTGCTCCCTGGGGCATTTGGTGGGCCGCTGTGAGATACAGGAAGCTGGACTAGATGGGCCTATGGCCTGATCCGGTGGAGCTGTTCTTATGTTCTTAACTACAATTCCCAGGAAGCCTTGTAGGTCTCTTGTTATCTGGTGTGCTCCCTGGGGCATTTGGTGGGCTGCTGTGAGATACAGGAAGCTGGACTAGATGGGCCTATGGCCTGATCCAGTGGGGCTGTTCTTATGTTCTTATGTCATGTGTGCAGCTGGAAATTTCCCTCCCTCCTTCCCTGTTTCCCTCTCATGGATGATGAAAGGATACTCACAGGAAACCAAAAGGGGAGATGGAAAATTTGCCTGTAGGAAAGGCCACCTGTCCGTTGTAACCATCCTCAAGGCCCTTCAGCTGCAGCAGCACAAGTCGTACCTGGAAATTCAGGCAGGAACACGCATGTTACACAGAAGCTGCCTTACCCCATTGGTTTATTAGTCCACTTACAGCCCAATCCTATGCATGTCTACTCAGAAGGGAAGTCCCACTGAGTTCAGTGGGGCTAACTCCCAGGTAAGCATGCATTGGATCGCAGACTTGGCATGTTGGATACTGACTGACAGCAGGCTTTCAGATCACCATCTTTATTTATTTAAAGAACTGATATCCTGCCCTTCCCCAATGAGAGCAATCAAGGCAGCTGACATTAAAAGAAAACTAAAATGAAACAAGCCCCAATGGATCGCACAAACAGTTAAATCTGCATTTAATTAAAACACCAGTCAGGTATCAAATGCCACCCTAAATAAAAAGGCCCACCGAAAGGTCTACAAGGAGGGAGCCTTTTATTAAGAGCCTGGAGTTCTTAATTCCAGGGGGAGGGAATTCCACAATGGGGGTGCCACCACTGAGAAGGCCCTCCCATCATCCCCCTCACCTCTGCCAAAGGCAGCATGGATTAAAAAAAAAACCCTCTGATGACCTCAGAGGATGGGTCAGGTTATATGGAATCTTTCCCAGCTGCAGCTGGAGACACCAGGGATCAAACCGGACAACTGCTGAGTGCAAGGCACCACTGAGCCTTCCTAGAATCACTCGCAGACCCAGACATTAGAAGTGGCAGAGGACCCCTTACAGGGCTGAACCAAGATGCCCAGGATAGAAAAGTCAAGCTGCAGCTAGGTTCGGATGAGCTGGTGTAACAGGGTATCTGGTGGGCTGCAAATCATGGGTGTCTTTGGTTTGATCATGCCTCTGCCATGAGCTCACAAGGTGGCCTAAGTCAAGCCACTCCCTCTGAACCTCAATCTTCCCCTGCAATATGGGGATAATCATACTGATTTGCTGTAAGGATTATTATTATTATTATTATTATTATTATTATTAACTTTATTTCTACCCCGCCTTTCTCCCCGGAGGGACTCAAGGCAGCTTACAACAAAGTTAAAACAAATTAAAAACATAATTTAAAAACAAATAAAAGCATATTAACAACATATCACAAAAACAGTGGTCAGATAAAAGTAGTCAGGTAAAAAGAGCATAGAGCAGCAAATCATAAAAGAATCAGGCCTGTAACCAGGTATTTAAAAAGATATTAAAAGATTTTGAAAAAGATGTTAAAAAAGGCCGAGAACTCAGAAGGCCTGTCTAAACAGAAGGGTCTTCAGGCCTCACTGAAAAGTCTCAAGAGAGGGAGCCATTCTTAAGTCAAGGGGAAGGGAATTCCATAGCGTTGGTGCCACTACTGAGAAGGCCCTATTTCTTCCCGCTGCCCCACGTACCTCCCTAGGTGGCTGTACTTGTAAAAAGGCCTTCTCTGATTACCTAAGAGGATTATGCCTAGATGGGAGCTTAGAAAGTACTCTACCAATTAACTATTACATTTTTTTTACCCTGAAAAGGAAAAAGAGGCACCTTCCAAAATGGTGCCCTCTTCTATTTAGCAGGGGGAGAGCAAGTGTCCCTCTTCATCTAGCATGGCATCTTTTCCAGTGTCTCTTCTATATTTTTTTTTTTTAAGATTGTAAGCCCTTTGTGGACAGGGAACCATTTGATTTATTTTACTGTGTGAACTGCTTTGTGAGCGACTCCTGTGGAAAAGTGGTATATAAATAAATAATGATTAAGAACATTTGTATACCACTTTTCCACAGGAGTCGCTCACAAAGCAGTTCACATAGTAAAATAAATCAAATGGTTCCCTGTCCACAAAGGGCTTACAATCTAAACATATATATATATATATAGAAGAGACATATCGTTACTTGCAGATTATCACACAAACCCACAACAAAATCCTCCTGCTGAAACGGACAGGAAAGGCTCAGAAGCAGTGTCCGTGCTTTGATGAGCCACCCAAAGGCTTGAACCTGTGCCATTGTTACACTGAAACGCACATGACAGAATTGATTGTTGCTGGATATGATAGCTGAGCTTTCATGAGAGCTGATGTATCCTGGTGTTTGACAGCAATTTCTCAAGAGCCTGGGGACCGACCCATAGAAACCCACCCCCACCCCACTGTGACACTGAACCCAGCTTCTTCTGCACATTGAGACTCGGAGCAAAGGAGTCTCACACCTGGTGCCAATAGGGATTGTCTCCCTGCGTCTCGATCTGCTGCTCCATCCACGCCAGGTTGGCTTCGATGTAGCTCTTGAGCTTCTGGCAATAGTCGGTCTGGTATTTGAAGGGGCCGCAGTAGCCCATCATGGTGTTCATCCACTGCATGTAGATGAGCTGGAAGGCACAAAAGAGGACCAAGAAAATCAGGAGGCGGCAGAAGAACACCAGCTGCCGGTGCAGGACCCTACTGAAAAAAAATCCATGCAGACGGCCCATTCATGAGGGCAACTGAGAAAGATGCCTCAGGTGGTGGATTGGATACACCACTTTTGTCTGCCCCCTTCACTGCTGCTGCTCCTGTTCCCTGAACTCAGAAAAAAAAGGGGAATGGAGCGCAAAAGGAAGTGTGGAAAGTGATGGGATAGAGTGTCTCTGACTTCTTATATCTTAAGACACTCTAGCCAGCCACTCTCCTCTCCTTCACACTTCCTTGTGTGTTCCATTCCCTTTTTCCTCCCAGGGAGTAGGAGGAGGGGTGACAATGGGTGGTGGCTGGTGCACCACTGGGGGGGGGAGCGCAGTTTTTGCTTGTTCTTGCTTCCACCCGCACCTCCATCGGGCCCAGCATCAGAAAGTCCACAAGCAAGGTAAGAAGGTGGGCTAGAAAAGCATCTCTTGCCTCCACACTTCCTCTTCCACTCTGTTCCCTTTTAATCAACACTGAGCAAATGGCAGTCTGCACATGTTCAGAGGCTACCCCACGTTTCTCTGAGTTCCATAAGCTCCAGCATTAAAAGGATGTTGCCGGACACCCCCTTGCCTCAGGTTGAACCCTGAGTTCTCTAAAGTGAGGAGGAAGAAGAGGCTTAAATGAACCTGACAGGATGGAGGTTGGGGGAAATGAAGCAAGCCAGAGCAGAGAAACAGCCCAGCCACATTCAGCTCTCTCAACCATGCACTCTGACACCTACCTGATCCGTTACTGCAGCTTCAGCCAGCCCGGCTGCATAGGCTTGGAAACTGTCATTGTGTTTGGCATTGGTGACCACCTCTAGAACGGCCCACCTGGGGGAGAGAGAGAGGAAGGAGAGTGAGGAGAAGCCCAGGGCTGAAATGCCATGGCTCTTAGCACACAAATATCCCTCCTGGCAATCTACCATCCCTCCTGCTCAGCCCTCCACCACCTCCTGCTTAAATCCTGTCATGTTTCACAGCCATGTCAAGTTTCTAGTCCTCAGCATGAGCGCTTCCAACTTCCCTGCGCAAACTGCAAGCCTCCCCTGTGGTTTACAACCTCTTTCAGTCCTCCTTTACGGCCTTCAGCTAGCAATGTCTGGAACAGTCTTTTGCAAAACACAACCCATCCCTTTTAACCAAGTTTTCTCGAATTACCCCATTGTCATCTCTCCACTGTCCTTTGTCAGACCTTGACCTCCCTCTCTAGGCCTTGCTTGTCCAGGCCCTTTTATGGCAGATCCTAAGATACCTGGCTGACTCTGGCCATCCGGCATTATTTGTTCTTCTCCCGGGAGAAGACATTCAACCTTGCACATTAGAGTGTCCCACAGAGGTCCCTCTGTCATGGGGGAAAGTCTGAGGGAAGGAGAAGCTTCTTGGTCAAGAGACTCACAGGTCTTACTTAAGGGTCTTAAGTAAGCCAGTTCCTCTGCTGCCTCAGTCCTCCCCATTTGTAATATGGGGATAACATCACTTCATTGGCAGGGTTGTTGCAGGGCAAACATTAAGACAGTAACATGTTGCAGGCATGCTGCGATCATCCAAAAATGCCGCAGCTCAGCTCTGACTTGATTTTTCCTACAGAGTTAGATTGCAGCTGTCTTTAGGACACCCACACAGAAATTCGGGTGCAGGAAGTAATAGACAGTTGGGATCGAGCCAGGACACTCTCCACCCTACTGGAGATTTCCTCCTTCCTGCCAAGGAAATGACCATTTGGCAATAAGAAAACGTCACATCCAAAATTTGTAAAATGCAATTGAGGAAGAACGAGACCAAATGGCATTGGGAAGGAATTCTGGATGACCAGGGTGGTTGGGCCAGATGCGCTAGGGGAACCTCCCGCTTCAGGCAGGGGGTTGGACTAGATGACCTTGTGGACCCCTTCTAACTCCATGATTCTTACCGGTCAATGAAACTGGAGCAACTTGAGAGTGGGGCAGGAAGGAAGCTTATCAAGGACACCCCCCTACCCTTTGCGCAAAGTTCAGTACAGTGGTCAACCTGCTTCCCTGCCCCAAAGGACTTATTGCAATCTTATGCGTGTCTACTCAGAATTCAGTCCCATTATAGTCAATGGGGCTTACTTCCAGGTAAGTACAGATAGAATATATATTCCAGCACTTGCTTAAGTGGCAGAAAAGAAGCCGAGAACCAGATTGACTCGATGTTGGCCTGAAGTTCAACCAGAGCGTGTAGAACCAGTTTTTCCATTCTTATGTTCCAGGATAAGACTTGGGGCATGGGGAAAAAAATAGTTGTGGGAAATCGTGTCACATAAATTCTCCAGGATGCCCCAGGATGTATTCCTAGAAAGTTATCATGTGGCGAACCAACAAAGGCCTCTGGCTGGCACTCTAAGGCTTTGATGCTACACACACATGCTTGCCTGGGAGAAAATCCCATTGAACTCAATGGGATTGACATCTCACCAACTCTGTGAATTACCATTGTCTGGGTAATCATTATGGGATTATGATGCAAGGAGACCATCCTACACTGGGAGGAAGTCCTCCCCTACCTGGGAGGAAGTCCCATTCAACTGAAGAGGGCTTACTTCTCAGTTTACATGAGAGGGGCTGACCTGTGGGAGACACTGTGCTATAGCTAGAAGCCCTCTTTAGCTAGACCAGTGTTCTTCAACCTTGGGGTCCCGACCCCAATAGGATCATGAAACCTATGCATCCTCCTATGAGCTTACTCAGGAATAAATCCCACCCTGGGGAAGCTGGCTCCCAGCTGGAGTGTTCACCTGGCAGGATTGGACCCTTCCCCTTTGGAGCTTAGGGCCCAAGCCTATGCATGTCTGCTCAGAAGTAAGTCCATTATAGTCAATGGGGCTTCCTCTCAGGTAAGTGCGGATAGGATTGTAGCCTAAGAGCCCAATCCTATGCACGTCTACTCAGAGGTAAGCTCCACTATGGGTTTTACTATGCATGTCTGCTCAGAAGTAAGTCCATTATAGTCAATGGGGCTTCCTCTCAGGTAAGTGTGGGTAGAATTGCAGCTTAAAAGCCCAATCCTATGCATGTCTACTCAGAAGTAAGCTCCATTATAGTCAATGGGTCTTACTCCCGGGTAAGTGTGGGTAGGGTTGTAGCCTCAGAGCCCAATCCTATGCACGTCTACTCAGAAGTAAGCCCCATTCTAGTCCACGGGGCTTCCTCCCAAGTCAGTGCGGCTAGGCTGGCAGCCTTACTCGGGAGTAAATGCCACCCTGGGGAGGGGCCGGCTCGCAGCCTGAGCGTTCCCCTGGCAGGATCGGGGCCCCACCGACCTACCCGGTTTCCTGGATGCCCTCGGTGAGGTTGGCTGCGGCGATGGCCGCGGGGGTCCCAGGTGTGCGCGATCCAGGGCTTCCCGGAGACGGGATCCAGCAGCACCGAGGAGCTGCGGGTGGGCTCCGATCCCGGGCCGGGGAAGGGCGGCGGGGAGGGGGCGGCGGGCAGCAGGCAGAGCAGCAGCAGCGCGACCCCCCGGGGCAGAGCCATGGCCGAGGCTGGCCCAGCTCCGGCTCTCACGTGAGCGCTGATGCCGCCGGAGGAGGAGCCCGGCTCCGCGGAGCCTCCCCCGGCAGCCAGCCGGCCGCTGTGCCCGCTCCGGCCCCCGGAGGGAGCCCTGCCCCGCTGGCTGCGCGCAGCTGGGCTGGAAGTCCCCGGGAAGGAGGCTCAGGCTGCCTTCCCTACCACACTTAGCTGGGAGTAAGCCCCCTCGACTCTAGTGGGGCTTACTTCTGAGTAGACACGCCTAGGAGGGGGCTGGGGAAGTCACTACTCCCTAGGAAGGAGGCTCAAACTGCCACCCCCCAGCCACGCTTAGCTGGGAGTAAGCCCCCTCGACTCTAGTGGGCTTACTTCTGAGTAGACACACCTAGGAGGGGGCTGGGGAAGTCAGTACTCCCTAGCAAGGAGGCTCAAGCTGCCACCCCCCAGCCACACTTAGCTGGGAGTAAGCCCCCTCGACTCTAGTGGGGCTTACTTCTGAGTAGACACGCCTAGGAGGGGGCTGGGGAAGTCACTATTCCCTAGGAAGGAGGCTCAGGCTGCCACCCCCCCAGCCGCACTTACCTGGGAGTAAGCCCCCTTGACGCTAGTGGGGCTTACTTCTGAGTAGACACACCTAGGAGGCGGCTGGGGAAGTCACTACGCCCTAGGAAGGAGGCTCAGGCTGCCACCACCACCACCCCAGCCACACTTACCTGGGAGTAAGCCCCATTGACTCTAGTGGAACTTACTTCTGAGTAGACATGCCTAGGTTTGGCTGCAAGGCTGAAAATTCCATGCCCACTTACCTGGGAGTAAGTCCTATCGACTCTAGTGGAATTTACAGCTAATCCTGTCTACTCATAAGTAAGTTCCATCAGTCTCCTCTCCTCTGTATTTTTTTTCCTGCTTCTTTTCTTAAACTCTTAGAGCAAGAGGTGGGAGAGGTGAGCAGAAGAGCCCTGCTGGATCAGACCCAAGGCCCATCTAGTCCAGCATCCTGTTGATATCAATATGTCCAGCTCACAATATGGAAATATCCCAAGATGCCCAGTTCACCCATAAGGCTCTTCTCTGACCAAAAAGCTATCCCTCTCAGAGAACCAGTTAACTGTGGTATGGGCCTCCAAGGGTGAACAGAAAGGTCATAGATAAGAGCAATCAACAAATGAGGATAAAAAGGTTAGGGTAAAAGGGATGAGTCAGAGTACCAAACCCCCTCTAACTGTATCTATCTGCTATCTCTGTAAACAAACTGCCGATGTGTATTGAATTGCCATCCTCAGATCAACATCCTGTACTGATAACATGCCAAATGTTGTTTTGGGTGTCTGCCTGTATGTTATTTTCCCCTGCATATTTTTTCTCTCTTTGTGTTGTCTTGTCCCCCTCCCCTATCGGAAAGACCCTATAAAACCCACATCATTGTAATCCTTCGGGGTCCTCCGACGTGTGTGTGGAGGTCCCGTTTGCAAACGAGTAAATGTTAAGAAGTCCTTTGAATTCTCCTGTTGCCTGTTGATTGCCTCTCCAAAAATCCAAAGAACTCTGTGTGTGTGTGTGTGTGTGTGTGTGTGTGTGTGTGTGTGTTCATTTGGGGTCACTGTGTTTCCCAAGATGACCCACCAGTTGCCTCTGGGTAGCCCACAAGCAGGAGAAAAATAAAAAGGCATCTTTCTTTCCATGGTTCATCTTTCATGGTTCATCTGCCACCAGTTTACACAGATACCACTATTGAACCCAAAGGCCGTCAAGACTAGAAGCCAGTCATAGACCGGGTTTCTGCAACTTGGTCCAATCCCCTTTCAAAGTCATCCAAGCCGGTGGCCATTGCCACATCTTGTGGCAAGGAATTCCACAGGCCAACAGTGCACCATGTTAAGAGCCCTTCCTCTTTTAAAATTTTAAATCTCTAGCCAATCAGGTTCATTGGCCGACTCCTAGTTCTGGTATTGTCAGAGAAGTCGATCAGCCTCTCTTTCTCCCATCTTTCCAGAAGTTTAGTTCATGTTCTTCCTCCCGGCCTTCCTTCTTCCCAGATTCCCTTCTCAAAAATATCAGTGTGGTACTGGCTACTTTCCCAATGGCACGGAGACCAATTTAAAGCATAACTTGTGCATGCTGGGGTTCTTAAGAGCTCTTCCACAACCTCATCCCTTCTGTAGGACTTGGGTTCATCAGAGTCCCTCCCTGGGGAAAGTCAGGCCAGGCAAGGTCTCTACCTATGTTTTCTATAGCAAAGATGGATTATTTTCCTGAAGTTTGTGTTAATTCTTGTTTGGGCACAAAAGAGTCACCTGGTGCGAGAGCTCTTTGCGTCACCCCCATGATGGACCTCCTCCCATACTGTCGAAGCTGGGTGTTCCAGGCCATTCTGCCACTGTCGTCTTGTGTGGCTCAGCCCTGCCAAGGCGCCTCAAAACCAGCATTCTGTCTCCAACAGCGCGGCTGATCAGATACCTCTGGGAAAGTCGCAAAAGCAGCACGAATGGTACAGGCCCTGGCATGCTCCCACATGAGGGCATTGGAGCGGCATGCTGGCCTGGTTCTTGCCCTTAAATCACTTGCAGAGAAACTGTTTTGGTAAAGGAGTGCTGGTGTCACCAGGTAGCTTGCCAAGGCTGCACTCAGAGACCCTTCCTTGATTTTGCCACAGACCATTTTTTTGGACCTCTGGAGCAGTCAAGAGGCCTGGCCTGTTTTCAGGAAAACTCATTGACCTTCCCTAGGCCTTTGCAATGTGAACCTGACACCCGGGTGACTGAGTTCAGTGATGCTCCACGCTGAGCATGTGATTCCAGAGGGGCAATTTAACGAGAGGCTGTGTTGACCCCTTAATCCCTTAAAGCTCTTATGTCACCAGACAGGTAACAGGTTCCTCCAGCTCTTATCCCATCAGGGTGGATGGGTGATATACAGGGAAGAGATAGGACCAGGTTTTGGGGAGCAGTAGCCTAGCTCCCCCTTTCTGTGCATGTGGGGTGTGGTGCTTGAATGAAGGGGGGGCTTAGTCCTCTCATTTTTGTGCTGCCCCCTCCTTAGCGATTGTTCTTGGAAGTCTGCAGAGGAGGAGGCATGGTTTGTGATCTGACTGCAGACTGTGATCTGGGATCAGGCTTGTGGATTTCATAGAGTTGGAAGGTCTTTGAAGGCCATCTAGTCCAACCCTCAATTTCATGCTCAGTCTCCTTTCTTGGAAGGATACGGGGGGGGGGGGAAGATGTGTAGCTGCAAAATGAATCAAAGGTTTGCTGGAGGGGGGGTGGCTTTCAGCCAAAGGGGGGGCAGCAGGATTGATGGTGCTTGTCTGTTCTACTGAGGCAGGGAGTTCCAGGGACACTTTGGAAGTTGGCAGGGTGCACTTCCAAAGCCTTCCCTTGCGGACTGAAGTGTTACAGATCAAGAAGAATTTTGCTACCTCATTGGCAATTTGCATGGACCAAGGAATGCTACTGTTAAGGGTTGACCTCTGGTCAGTTTTCTACTTTGTTGTCTTCTCTTGGGCTCCGTAGCTTAAAAAAAAAATAAAAAGAGGAAAAGTCACTAGGGGCACATGCTCACCTGATATTGTCTACTGGTCCTGTACTGAGCACTGACTAGCAGCAATAGTCACTCTCTTGGGTTTCAAAAAAGCGTCCTCCTCACCTATACCTGAATCAGGCCCGTAGCCAGAGGTGGGGGGGGCAACTATTTTTTCAAGGGGGGCAATGATGTCAGGTATCTATACTGGTGGGCAAAATGAAAGGATAAATCTGGAGCAACATCAAATACCCAAAACTCCCCCAAATTTCATGAAAAGAAAATAATGTGTTTTTTTTTGTTTTTTTTTTTGTGAAAGATGCATTCATTAGCTGTCAAGCAATGTAACAATAATTTGCATAGAATAAATGCATCTCTGCATGCCATGGAAAATGTATTGCCTACATAGAAATGACACGCAACATATCCTTTCATTTACACACCAGTGCAATACACAGGCCTGCAACCCTGCAAAAGTAAAACATATCACTGTGACGCAGGTAGTATTTACTTGTATTGAAAGTGCCTATTTAACACCTATTTAACACCTATATGGCACCTATCTAACACCTATATAATGCCTATCTAGTTCTTATGCAACACCTATCTAACACCTGTATAGCACCTAACACCTATATAGTGCCTATCTAGTTCTTATGCAACACTTATCTAGCACCTATATAGCGCCTATCTAACACCTATAGAGCCCCTATTTAATACCTATCTAGCACCTATCTAGCTCCTATCTAGCGCCTATATAGCACCTAACACCTATATAGGGCCTATCTAGCACCTAACACCTATATAGGGCCTATCTAGCACCTATATAATGCCTATCTAGGTATTATGCAACACTTATCTAGCACCTATATAGTGCCTATATAGCACCTATATAGCACCTATATAGCACTTAACCAATATAGGGCCTATCTAGCACCTATATAATGCCTATCTAGTGCCTATATAACAGCTATCTAGCACCTGTATAGCGCCTTTCTAGCACCTATGTAGCGCCTAACACCTACATAACACCTATTTCACGCCTATATAGTGCCTATTTAACACCTATCCAGTGCCTATCTAGCACCTGACACCTGTACAGCACCTATATAATGCCTAACAACTATATAGCACCTATTTAACACCTATATAGCGCTTGTCCAGCACCTATCTAATGCCTATCTAGTGCCGATTTCACACCTATCTAGCACCTATATAGCGCCTATCTAGCCCCTATCTAGTACCTATATAGTGCCTATCTAGCCCCTATCTAGCACCTATATAGCGCCTATCTAGCCCCTATCTAGCACCTACATAACACCTATCTAATGCCTATATAGCGCCTATACATCTATATAGCACCTATCTAGCACCTATCTAAACACCTATATAGTGCCTATCTAGTACCTATCTAGTACCTATATAGTGCCCATATAATGCCTATCTAACACCTATATAGCGCCTATTTAACACCTATATAGTGCCTGTCTAGCACCTATATAACATTTGTCGATGACACATTGCTGATGCATTGATATATACTAAAATAAAATTTATTTACTTTACATAAAAACAACAGGAAAATATGCTAGTCAAATACAGTCCCGTCAGTCATTGGAACACCAGTTTTTTTTACAATATTCATTACTTTTAAAAAGCAAAGTACAGAAGATTTGAATGTATGGAATCTACCTGGTTGAGCTGAATCCTCCCAGCTTTCTGAGAGTTGAATCTCCTTAGAACCAGGGGTGGATCCAGTGTCTGTATTTGGGAGGGGGCCATGAGCACTGCCTTCAGAGCCCAGGTCAACCAGGCAGGTAGACCTGGGCTCTCGACTTGAAGCCCAGGTCTACCAGCTGGGTAGACCTGGGCTCCTGCTTGAGCTTATCACCTCTGTGGCCATTTGCTTTCTGTGCACAAAAAATGTTGCAGAAAGGGCTTCAAATCACCCCCAACTGACGCCAGAATAGATAAAGAGATTTTGAAAAAATGCTGGGGGGGGGGGCAAACTGCTGGCTCAGGGGGGCAAAGCCGCCCCTGCCCCCCACCCCCAGCTACGGCCCTGACCTGAATATGTTGGGTGTTGAGCTTGGGACTTGAGCTTCAGAGCGCGATACCATAGTCTTTCGAGACTGAAGGTTGCCAATACAAAAAAGAGCTTGGGACCCGCTGCCTGCAAAATGGGTGGTCTGTGCAGGAACCATAGTCCCTTCCAAGGGGTAGTGGTACAGCATGTGCATGGGGGTCAGCCCCATAGCTATAGATCTGGTGTAACATGACAGGCGCATGTGTCCGTAGTCAGCCACATGTGGAATATAATGTGACATCTAGAAGTTGTCATGTGGTCTTGGTATACAGCATCCTCTGTAAACAGACTGTGTAGTGCACTCTCTCTCTGTCTCTCTCTCTCTGGGATATCCCTGGGGGTCCAAATATCAAAAGCTCACTGTCAGGTATGTTGGGCCTAACACTTTTGGCTATAAATAATAATTTAATGGCAACAGTTAACTAGAATTTGGTTGGGGTGGGTGGGTGGTTGTCTCTATTGCAGTGTTATATATTAGTTTAAAATTAAATTGTATTAAATACTTGACAGTCAGTTACTTGGCTGCTCAACCAATGCTTCCAAATCACCCTTTTGGAGCACATTCTTCTAGGTTTACTCAGAAGTAAGTCTTATGTTGGGTCCTGGGTCCCCTTTTCGACCCTGGTCCTGGGTGCAAATTACGCCCTTTGCCCCCCTCTCCACATGGACCCTGCAATTAGATCTTGGAGACTCCAGTCCCGAGTCCAATCGCGGGAGAGCTGGCAACCTGAAGAGTAAGAACATCAGAAGAGCCCAGCTGGATCGGGCCAAAGGCCCATCTAGTCCAGCTTCCTGCATCTCACAGTGGCCCACCAGATGCCTCAGGGGGCACACAAGACCACAAGAAACCTGCAACCTGATGCCCTCCCTTGCACCTGGCATTCAGAGGCAGCTTACTTCTAAAAGCAGGGGGTTGCACATACCCAGCATGGCTTGTAACCTGTGATGGACTTTTCCTCCAGGAATCTGCCCAATCCCCTTTGACGGATACCATCACCACATCCTGTGGCAAGGAGTTCCACAGGTGCGTAGGTCGACTTCTACATAAGTTTATGGGCTAGGACAGGGGTGTCCAAACTTTTTGGCAGGAGGGCCACATCATCTCTCCAACACTGTGTTGGGGGCCGGAGGGGGGGAATTTACATTTCAAATTTGAATAAATTTAAATAAATGAATATATTAGAGATTGAACTTATATGAATGAATAAAGGGGCTTGCAATAGTTCAAGGTCTATAAAAGGCCTTGCACAAAGCAAGGCCAGCCTTTCCTTTGCAGTTGCTGCTGCATCACAGATGTGAAACAGCAAGCAGTGGAGGGAGCCCTCCACAGCTCACACGAGAGGTGGAACAGTTGACTTGAGAGCTGAGAGCAGTTGCATCAGGCCAGCGTGGGCTCCGGCAAGTCTCCGGAGGGCCAGAGGCTCATTGGAAACTGGGGGCTCCCTGAGGGTCGGATTGGGAGTGCTCAAGGGCCGCAAGTGGCCCCAGGGCCGGGGTTTGGGCACACCTCGGCTAGGATCTGGCTGCTATTCTATGCGCACAGACCCTGGGGATGGGGGGGGGGAGCTTCTTTGTGAGTCAATGACTGCCCATCAGAATGAATGAATGAATGAGATCGTGAAGACTCACGGGGGCTGGGATTTTTCCCTGGGTAGGGCTGGGCAGGGGAGCTCCTATGGGTGCCCAAATAGAACCCTTGTCCCTTTAAGCGACAGGCGAGCAGGCAAGAGGGCTGAGCTAGCCAGGGAGGGCGGAGTTGTGGCTTTGCTGGGCTGGCTATAGAGAGAGGATCGTGGGTGCTGCGCTGGGATCTGGGTCCGGTGGGTGCCCTTTTCCTGCGCTGGGTGAGTGGCAGGGGGCTGAGCTTACCACTGGAGGCTCTGGCTTTGCAAGGGGGGGCGCATGCCCTGCTGGGGGGGTCCCTGTTGATCGCCCAGTTTGGACTTGGATCAGCTGTCCGGGGGGGGAGGAGCGTGCAGCTCCACGGGGCCACTCCACGTGCGCAACGTTTTGGAGAGGGGGCACCCTCTCCAAATGCAAGCAGCCCCCTCCTTCTTGGCCCCTGTGCCAGCCTGGCAATGCCATGCCCACCAGCAGGGAAATTGTTGCCAGCTTGCATGAATCTTGATTGTCTCTGGCCTGCAGGGAAACAAAAACAACAAAAAAACCAGGCATAAAAAAAAAATCTAGGATTTTTGGGGGGTAGGCTAAAGCTTTGCCTCTTTGCCACAGGAAGAAGTCAGATGCCCTGGGAAGGCTGCCAAACAGCCGGAGGAGTCATGCAGCGCGCCCCGTTGTTGGTCCTATCTCGGATTGGGTAACAGTGTACACCAAGGTAGACTGCGCCTGTCGCTGGAGGCTCTGCATAGAACTGCCACGTCCGATTGCTTTTGTTTTTGGTATATGTGTATGTATTGCGCTTTCAAGTGTGTGTCACTTCTTTGCTACCCCCCCATCAGGGATAAGTATTCTCCCCATTTTGCAGATGGGGAAGACTGAGGCTGAACAGGAGTAGCGTGTCTGAGGCCCCCTGATGAATTTGTGGCGGAGAGGCGAAACTCGAACTGGAGACTTCCCGTTCTATAAGCTCCATGCTGCGCCAGCTCCTTTTTACCCTGCCTTTTGTTCTACCTTTATTTCATTGTGAAACCCCAGTCAGCATAGATGGGGTGGGGGGTGGGGTCTCAGGAGGTCTCCTATATGGGCACAGACCAGACCCAACCCTTCTGAGGCATCATGTGCTTTCAAAGAATGCCTGCTTGACAGAACCTTCTATAGATTCATCCAGTTCTTTATATGAAAAAGGCTTCTAAGCTAATGGCCCTCGCAGCATTATGCGCTTGCAAAGGCCATAAATTAATCATGCATGGGGCGGAGAACATTTTTGCTGTTTGGTCCCGCCCTGTCAAGGAATCTGTTGCTGAAGCTAGGATTGTGTACTCGATACCTTTCCATTAGACTTCACAAGAGAGAGTTAAAACCCAATGATGTCAATTTTCAGGCCTCACAGAGCTCCTCTTTACTGTCTCTGCTTGAGGGGCTCTGTTGGAAAAAGGTGCTCGGTCTTGTGACCGTGCCATGCTGTTGTCCATAGAACAGGTCATGGACAATCACCTCCTTGGCTGATTTCTCTATGCAATTCAAGGCATGTTTACTTGGAAAGGAACCCCATTGAGTTGAATTGAACATACTCCCATGTAAGTGTGCAGAGGATGGCAGCCAGACCATCCTCGTTCAGGTGGGTCCCCATTCATTTCAGTATTTTATTTTTAATACACTAGACTTGATGCTACCATGGTCTGTGACAGCATTTGGGGAAATGTTACAGGTCTGTACTTTTGACAGGCTACTACGTATGTTCTGTTAACAATGACAGTAAATGGGACTTACTCCTGGGTAAGTGTGGGTAGGATTGCAGCCTAGGGTTGTTAAAAAATTTCCTGCTTGATGATGTCACTTCCGATCATGACATCACTTCTGGTGGGTGCTGACAGATTCTCATTCTAAAAAGTGGGTCCTGTGCTGGATTTGTGAGAACCACTGGTCTACACTAAACACTAAAAGACCCCAGTCTGGGCCATTCTGGCCTTCCTGGGGCAGGGAATTCCCCCAGTTTGGATGCCCACCTTGAACCTATTTTGGTCATAAAGCCCTTCAAAAATTCAAAAATTAATAAATGATTTTTTTCTTTTTCCTCATGTTTAAATAGTACAGTATTGTATTCCAGTTGCTCTATGGAGGTATGCTTCAAGCAAATGTGGGGTATTCTGCATGGGGTGGAGACAAACCAGTTCCTGAACCAACTCCACTGGGTTCTGGAGTTGTAACCCAGATTTTGAGTGGGCTGACTCCCTGGTGCGCGGGTCACTGTGAAGTTGAGCCGTCTTCCCTCTGGAAGCCCTGATCCCTGTTGTGCTGGAGATTTGGTGATGGTTTGGTCAATTTAAGATGAGACTTGGAGAGGTTCTCCAGCCAATTTTGGCAAATCCAAGCCTGGTAGACCAGTGACCTGACCTTTCAGACAGCTGTTTTCCATGAGGGTTTTAATACCTGCTGATTCAAGGCTTGAGGTTGTCTTCTTGTTTTTGCCCCTTTGCTTTTCCACAGGTTCCAGCTCTCTGTCAAGGAAGTCGGTGCCCAGAATTCTCCACCTTTTCTGCTTAACAGCGTTCACTTCTCGATTTCTCCCAACGGCTGAAATTTGTGACATCTCCTTGTGGTCGGAGCAGGCGTCTCTCGCTCTCCCCGTTCCCCGGTTCCTCGCTCGCGAATAGGAGATGCTGTGATGCTCAGACAGTCTTTCTCCGTGTGACTGCCAAAGGGGCCCTTTGGCCAGCTGTGATGCAGGTTCTCGGGGTCTTCAGCATGGCCTGGATGCTGTTTGGGATGGCCAATGCTAGTGAATCCCTTCTCGGAGCACGGGATTCCAGTTTCCCTGCATTCCTCCGCTTGGATGACAGAGGGCATCCCAGCAAGATCCAGGGCTCGGGCTCAGTTGTGGATGTGAGTAATGAGAGAGTCTGGGCCTTTTTCTGGGGAGAGTTCAGGGACTATCTTTTGTGGGGCGAATTGTATTGCTAAGGGCTCCTAACGAAAGTGGACACCTGGCCTCAGGTTGGCCAGGTCACATATTAACACTACGTAGTGTAACGGTTTGAGGGACCTGGAAGGTCCAGGTTCAAAACCCTGGTCAGCCATGAAGCCCATTACACAGTGCACTTGTACTTTTTTTTTTTTTTTTTTGCATTGCTGGGAATTCAAACATTCCAACTTGGAAGTCAAAGCAGAAGGCAGACTTGCTTGTGAACTTCTCTGATCTCCGAAGCTAAGCAGAGTGGGCCTGGTTAGTACTTGGATGGGAGACCGCCTGGGAATACCGGGTGCTGTAGGCTTATACCATAGTCTTTCGAGACTGAAGGTTGCCAACCATCTCCATATACTGAACACGATCTCCCGATCTCGTCTGATCTCAGAAGCTAAGCAGAGTCAGGCCTGGTTAGTACTTGGATGGGAGACTGCCTGGGAATACCGGGTGCTGTAGGCTTCTACCATAGTCTTTTGAGACTGAAGGTTGCCAACCATCTCCCTATACTGAACACGATCTCCCGATCTTGTCTGATCTCGGAAGCTAAGCAGAGTCAGGCCTGGTTAGTACTTGGATGGGAGACCGCTTGGGAATACCGGGTGCTGTAGGCTTATGCCATAGTCTTTCGAGACTGAAGGTTGCCAACCACCTTCTGCCCTATTCAGGGCAAAGCACCAGGCCTCTCTCCCACCCTACCCAGCAGCTCTGTTCCCTGTATTTTCAGCTCTATATTTTTAGTGTTGGCTGAACTAGGCGCTATGTGACCTCATCGGAAATTGGCTTGTGCCCCACCTGGTGGGTCCCGACCCACAGTTTGAGAAACACTGCCTTAACACCACAAACTGAACTGGCTGCAGGGTTGCGTTTGGGAATCACTTCCACAATTGAATCTGGGGAGTGCCAGGGCCAAGGGAAGGGGTTGTAGGCCTCGGTGTGACCCGGAAGTGGCTTCTGGGTGCGCAGTCAGTGTGGTACACGGTGCTAAGGTAAAGAACCCTTTTTAAAAAACTTTCTTAACTTAACATTTTTAACGTGGATCCCAGCGTCCACTAATTTCTGTATCCGTGACAGGTCTTGGAGCGGATGCCCCTTGGATACCGTTGGACTACTGTATTTTTTTGCTTATTCGTCAGCCTGAGTTGTTGATGCTTTTGTTTTCTGCTCTGCCAGGCTGGTGATCAAAGCACTCTTTGCTGACTCATCCTATGCTGCCCCAGGGATTTTCTTTCTTTCTTTCCTGGGCCGATGATACGGATCGCTAGTTGGGCAACAGACTGCCAGCCTGCACAACGGAGGCTGCGTGCTTGAGAGCCAACAAGAGAGTGCTTAAGGGCACTGCCATGATGGGGAGGAGTTGGTAGAAGGAGCAGAGAGAAACTGGCTGTGCTGGTATGGCTTTGCAGGGTGACGAAGGTCCAAATCCTAACCCACTTTCCAACACTGGCACAGCTGTGCCAGTGGGACGTGTGCTGCATCCTGCAGTTGGGTGGCACTCATGGAGGCCTCCTCAGAGTAAGGGAATGTTTGATCCCTTTACCTTGGAGCTGCGTTACCCTTATGTCAGTGCTGGAAAACGGGTGAGATTGTGCCCTAAGAGACTGAGCTGTGAATTGGGGCATTCCTGAAGCTGCCATGCTGCCACTCCATCATCTCTGTATTGTGCCCAGCCCAGACATGGGCTGCAGTGGCTTTGCATAGCTCCAGCCCAGCCTTTTCCTCTGCCCAGCCTGGAGACATTGCTGGGAATCAAACCCAGCTCTTTCCAAGTGTTCTGATCTCATGTCATTGTGAATGCTTTTTTCATGCTGCTTTATAAAGAACAATGTTCCCTGCCCCAAGGAGCTTGCAATCTAAAATTGGTGCAGTAGGAGACCACAGGGGAAGGAGAAGGATATGGAGAGAGACTTAAGCAAGGGAAGAATCTGAAATTATTTTCCTGTAATTGAGTAAACTCTGGTACCCAGCTGTTGGTTAAGTTTTGGCTGATTAAAGATGGCAGAGATCAGAGATACTAACAGAGGGAAGATACTGGAAGTTGATGTGCCTTCTGTAGCAGAGCCTTTTCAAGTCTAGGGAACCCCTTCCGCTTTGATTGGCCTGCTGAGGAACCCCTCAATGTTTGCCACCGAACCTCAATAAGATGCCAAAGATTCTGACTGGGTCACAGTCAGACAGTCACACAGGCCTCCCAAACCACCGGCCCCTGTTTTTTGTTCCTGCCGTGACATCATTTCCATGTTAATGACATCACTTCCAGTGGGTCCCAACAGATTGTCATTCAAAAATTTATTTTTATTTACTTTATTTATGTCCCACCTTTCTCCACGAAGGGACCCAAAAAGTGGGTCCTGGTGCTAAAATGTTTGAGAACCACTATCCTACACTCACCTACCTCTCTGTCTACTCTGTAGGTTTAGAACCAAGGAGTGATGGGTGGCGATTGGGCCCTGGCTTTGGGATCTCCAGACTCTTTTTCTTAAATGAAACACAACCTCTCTCTCTCTCTCTCTCTCTCTCTCTCTCTCTCTCTCTCTCTCTCTCTCTCTCTCCAGTGCAGGGAGGTAAAAAAGCAGAACCAGTCCCAGCGCTGCTCTTTCATCCAGAGCAACCCAGACTGTCAGATGGATGGCGGGTTTCTCAACTACCTCAACGGAGTCTTCTGTGCCTTCCCGAAAGTGCTCCAACCCCTTGCGGTGACCCTCTACGTAAGCGTCAAGTGGCCATGTTCAGATGAGGGTACCCTGTTCTCTCCCTCTTCCCCTGCCCAGGTTTCCCCATTACTCCATACTGCTGTGGGCCGCCAACAGTGGGGAGAAAAGGGGAAGTGGTTTGAAAAGCTCTTAAGAATGAACCTCTTGCTGCCTGAAAGTACCAGCCGTCTCCTACTTGGGTGAAAAAGAAATTAATGTACAGTGTTCTATAGTGGTTAGAGCAGCAATTTTCAACCTTTTTCATCACAATGCCCTAAACTTGTCAAGGTACACCATCAGGTTTTTTTTTTTACCATTGACAAGTTACGTTGCACAGCTAGTGCGAGGCTCACATCCCCCAATGACCCTAGAACATAAGAACAGCCCCACTGGATCAGGCCATAGGCCCATCTACTCCAGCTTCCTGTATCTCACAGCGGCCCACCAAATGCCCCAGGGAGCACACCAGATAACAAGAGACCTGCATCCTGGTGCCCTCCCTTGCATCTGGCATTCTGACATAGCCCATTTCTAAAATCAGGAGGTTGCGCATACACATCATGGCTTGTAACCTGGAATGGATTTTTCCTCCAGAAACTTGTCCAATCCCCTTTTAAAGGCCTCCAGCCCAAACGCCGTAGCCTTTGGCATCCTCTGGCAAGGAGTTCCACAGACCAACCACACGCTGAGTAAAGCAATATTTTCTTTTGTCTGTTCTAACTCTCCCAACACTCAATTTTAGTGGATGTCCCCTGGTTCTGGTGTTACGTGAGAGTGTAAAGAGCATCTCCCTATCCACTCTGTCCATCCCCTGCATAATTTTGTATGTCTCAATCATGCCCCCCCTCAGGCATCTCTTTTCTAGGCTGAAGAGGCCCAAACGCCATAGCCTTTCCTCATAAGGAAGGTGCCCCAGCCCAGTAATCATCTTAGTCGCTCTCTTTTGCACCTTTTCCATTTCCACTATGTCTTTTTTGAGATGCGGTGACCAGAACTGGACACAATACTCCATTAGACCCTACTAATAAATGAGACTCCCCCAAACGCCCATGGCACACCTGTGGGCCATTCGTGGTGCACCAGTGAGCCATGGCACAGTGGATGAAAATTGCTGAGTCAGAGTGTTGGATTAGGAATGGCAAAATATGAGTTCCGATCCCAGCTCAGCTGTGAAGGCGCATCTGGTAAGCCCCCAGCCCTCCATCCACTCATGCATGCCAGGGGGTGTGCAGGAGGGGAAGTAAGTTGAGTGTAGCTAACAAACGGGCCATGGGATAGACAGGTGCAGGGGATCCAACCCACCACCAACTGCCTAAACTTAAGCAAAGAATTCAACTGGTTGTGTGGGCCACGATCAGCTCTAGTTGGACCACCCCTGCCCTAAGCTACTATCTCACTGACCCTACCTTGCAAGGGTGTTGTAGGGAGGGAAACATGTATGCCAGTTTGAGCTCTTGGGACAAAAAGTGAGATGAAAATGTAACGAGAGAGCCAGGGTGGTGTAGTAGTCCTGGAGTTACTTGGAAGATCCAGGTTCAAATCCCCACTCAGCCATGAAGCTTCCTAGGTGACCTTGGGTCAGTCATTCTCTCTCTCAACCTTGCCTACCTCACAGGGTTGTTGTGGGCACAAAAGGAGGGGAAGAACCACATACACCACCCTGAGCTCCTTGGAGCAAGGGCGATGTAGAAATGTGAATAAATAAGAATGAATTAAATGAGGCAGGCTGTAGGAAGGCAGGCAAACCCAGGGCAGGGAATTGGTTGCGACTCTTCGCTCCTAGAAGAGGAACTGTGGTTTTTTTGTGGGGGGAGGAAGCAATGACTCTGCGGCTCTAAGAGGGAGAAGACGTGTTGGCGCCAACAAAATTGCTGCCTCATTGTTGTAAGCTGAAGCAATAAATACCCCTTTGTGGTTCCAACCCAGCCTGATTAGCTTGCTCCTTGGGTCTCCAGGTGAAATAAATGCAGATACAGGCTATGGGATTCTCTCTTGGCCTTGGGTCAATTGCAGTGTTCGTGCCCCAAATCCCTATCCCAGTGTAATTCTAAGACTCGCCACCTGCAGCATTGCCACTGTGGGCAAGCATGGTGCACCTGAGAGGGGTAAAGCTTAGAATCAGGGAGGTGGCACTTGTACTCATGTAGTTACCTACACTGAATGGGGGGGTTGGACTAGATGACCTCTATGGACTGTTCCAACTCTATTATTCTGTTCTTGTACCCTGGTACAGCATCCAACACTTCTCATTGACAATCAACTCATTCATACATACAATAATTCCACAAGCTCCATCCTTCCATGGGGACTTCCCCTTGTTGGCAGAGAGCTCTGGCTGACTCGATTAACCCCGAAGATTGCAGTGCTCATTGTTTCGAATGGCTCTCCCTTTAGAGGCAGGTTACCCTGCATCAAATGTTGGGTGCCCATTATTATTAAGTAGGACTGTGCTCCCAAATTGCGCGTTGCCAACCCCCTGACGCGACTCGTGAGTCAGCAATCGCAACACGACCCGAGCCACTTAGGGCACAATCCTAACCAGGTCTACTCAGAAGTAAGCCCTATTGTGTCCAATGGGTCTTACTCTCAGGAAAGTGAGGTTAGGATTGCCGCCTTATAGAGTTGTTTTTCACTCAAGTCCAAGTCATTACAAGAAGCGAGTTGCAGTGGGAGTCCGGCGCGGCTCTGCAGAAATAAAGGAAGTTTTGGTGGTGCCGATGTGTGTGTTTGTGTGTGGAAGTTCTCATTTAATAAAAACACACACACACACAGCAGGTCGTCACTCGAGTCAATTCGAGTCGTGACTCATTTCTGAGTCACCTGAGTCGCGAGTCGGGTCTAAGCCAGTGACGCCCGCGACTTGAGTCACGAAAAATCTGCATTGTCGTGACTCAAGTGCCCATTCCTGTTGTTAAGAATATTTACAGAACTGCTTTTCAACCAAGAATAGTTTGCCAAGCAATTTGCATAGTTGAATAAATAAATGGCACCTTCTTTCCAGCCTTTTCTTTCAACTGTTGGACTAGGTGGTGTTTACTTGGGATGGGCAATTACCTTCCCAGCTGACTTTTCATGGCTTTCTTACAGGCCTTGTGGCTCCTCTACCTGTTCCTGATCCTCGGTGTCACGGCTGAGAAATTGTAAGTCACAGCTACGGGGTCTGTAAGTCACAGCTACGGGGGATTCCAGTGGGCCCAACGCAAAAAAGGAGTTCTCCGCCCCCCCCAATCGTCCACTCCCACCCCAAAAGGCTTCTCAGGCTAGTAAAAAGGACATTGTGTCCCAATGGGACTTGGGAAGTTGTATTCCCTGGTGAAAAATTTAAACAGCCTATCTGGACGTGGGATACCTCAGTCTCTGGAGAAGTGAGACATACTTCAGTAGATGAAGATGATGATAATAAAAATACTAGTTTTCAACAAAAAAGTTCAGAAAGCAGTTCAGACCGAATCGAATAATTAGTCAAGTCAACCTTTATTAGGCATAAACATTTGGTAGGTGAAGACTCTGTACGGAAACCGTAGAGAGAATATAAACCTAAGTAGTACACAAATATATATATATGTGCACACCTACGTGTACACACAGATACAAGCGTACAATACATTTTACATACAAACGTATTATTTAAAAAAACAAAACAATCAGTTACTCTGCAGATATTGCCAAAGATGTAATGTACTCAGTGATTACTTGCTACAGAAAGCTTGGCTTGATTCAAATTCCTCAAATTTAGGAACTGTGCGACTGAGAGGGTTGTACGCTCTACATCACCTGCTAGAAGGAATTGAATTATAGCTTTCTCAGAATGCCGTTTTAGCATGGAGCAAGGGAGAGAGAAATTGCTGTCTTAGTGCTTGACATCTGGGACAGTGCAACACAACGTGTGTGGATGTTTCTACTTCACCTCAATTGCAGCTACATAAACGATCTTCCCAGGAGGCATTTGTAAAATCGAATAATTAAATGGCTCCCTGTCCTGAAAGGGCTCGCCATCTGCTTTGTTGTATGCAGAAGGTCCTGAGTTCAGTTTTTCCCAAGCAGGAATGAGAGAGACCCACCCCTGCAATCTTGGAGAATCGCTGCCGGCCTGGGTCAGCAATCCTCAGCTACTGACTTGACTCAGCGAGAGAAGGTGGCTTCCTGCTTTCCAGCCGGGTGACCCTTTTATTGTGGCTGAGGAAGTGAATCCGAAACCAAACAAGAAAGACGTGTTTTATTTATTGCAAAACAGTAACCTTTCCCCCCCCTCCCTGTTTTTCCTGTTCAGCTTCTGCCCAAACCTGTCTGCCATCTCCACCAAGTTGAAGCTGGCCCACAATGTGGCAGTATCCTTTCATAAACCCCTTGGTGGTGCTCCAGGCAGTGTTGGGTTTGGGGACAGGGGTGTGAATAGGCCTCCACGTGGGCCTGATTCCAGCTGCCTTGTCTGGCTGGTGTGTGCCTGGAGCAGTGGCCTCGGGCTCTCTCCCTGAGGGACAGAGAGCAGTTGTGTTTCCACCTTAACATATTCCTTCATGGTGTCACTTTTCTGGCCTTTGGGAACGGGGCGCCGGATGTCTTCAGCGCCGTGGTGGCGTTCTCTGACCCGCGGACAGCCGGCCTCGCCATTGGAGCCCTCTTTGGTACGCCTGGCTGGCCCAACGTGTGGTGCCATGGTTTGCTTTTTGTTGTATCTCTTGCTTGGGTGGGAGTCTCAGCCTCTGCTGGGAAAGTGATCTACCTGCTTGCTGTCTCCTCACATCAGGAGTGTGGGGCAGGGTGGGGAGATGAGAGACAGTTTGCACTGAATCAAGGCCTCCCAGACCTCAGGCAGCATGTCAAATGCACACAGTCCCTTTACCCGATGGCATGCTAGCCAGTCAACGCTCTAGCCCATCACTCTCCTCCATGCATTCTTGACACTCTAGCCCAGGGGTGCCCAAACCCCGGCCCTGGGGCCACTTGCGGCCCTCGAGGCCTCTCAATGCGGCCCTCAGGGAGCCCCCAGTCTCCAATGAGCCTCTGGCCCTCCGGAGATTTGTTGGAGCCCGCTCTGGCCCTATGCAACTGCTCTCAGCATAAGGGCAACTGTTTGACCTCTTGCGTGAGCTGTGGAATGAGAGCTCCCTCCACTGCTTGCTGTTTCACGTCTGTGATGCAGCAGAGGCAGCAAAGGAAGAGCCAGCCTTGCTTTGTGCAAGGCCTTTTATAGGCCTTGAGCTATTGCAAGACCTTCTTTCATTCATATAAGCTCATCTGTAATATATTCATTTATGTAAACTTATGTAAATTTATTCAAATTTTACATGCAAATTAATTTTTTTTCTCCGGCCCCCGACATAGTGTCAGAGAGATGATGTGGCCCTCCTGTCAAAAACTTTGGACACCCCTGCTCTAGCCTACCACTTCTCCTTGTTTTCTTGATTCTCTAGCCCACCACTATCTTCTCTTCTGCACCGTCTCTGCGCTCTAGCCCAGTGGTCTCCAAACATTTTGGCTGGAGGGCCGCATCAAATATCTGGCGTGGTGTGGAGGGTCGGAAAAGAAATTTAAATATAAAATTTGAATGAATAAATTAGAGATGGAACTTAGATGAGTGAATAAATGAATGCAGGACAAAGTTCCAAACAACACAGTCCTGGAACGTGCTGGAATCCCTAGCATGTATGCACTACTGAAACAGAGACGCCTGCGTTGGCTCGGTTATGTCGTGAGAATGGGTGATGGCCGGATCCCAAAGGATCTCCTCTATGGAGAACTCGTGCAAGGAAAGCGCCCTACAGGTAGACCACAGCTGCGATACAAGGACATCTGCAAGAGGGATCTGAAGGCCTTAGGAGTGGACCTCAACAGGTGGGAAACCCTGGCCTCTGAGCGGCCCGCTTGGAGGCAGGCTGTGCAACATGGCCTTTCCCAGTTTGAAGAGACACTTGGCCAACAGTCTGAGGCTAAGAGGCAAAGAAGGAAGGCCCATAGCCAGGGAGAAAGACCAGGGACAGACTGCACTTGCTCCCAGGGTGGAAGGGATTGTCACTCCTGAATCAGCCCTTTCAGCCACACTAGACGCTGTTCCAGAACCACCATTCAGAGCGCGATACCAGAGTCTTTCGAGACTGAAGGTTGCCAACTACAAGAGCTCGTTCATTCAAGCTCTGTGGCCCTCAGAACACCGTCCAGACACAATCAGAGCACAGTTCTGGTCATGTTCAGTTGAGTGGGCCAGAGGCTTTCAGGGGACAAGAGGTTGGCTGTGGGCTGGAAAGGGGCTTGCTGTGGGCCACATTTGGCCCCTGGGCCGGGGTTTGGAGACCCCTGCTCTAGCCCACTACTCTCCTCTGGGTTTGTTTGATGCTCTAGCCCAGTGTTCTTCAACCTGTAGGCCGTGATCCTAATGGGTTCGCAAAAATAACCAGGCGATACATCTGGGTTTTTTTTTTTCTCCAGGGGCTGGTATCTTCGTCACCACCGTTGTAGCTGGTGGCATCGCCCTGGTGAGGCCTTTCACTGCAGCCTCCAGGCCGTTTCTCCGGGACGCCATCTTCTATATGGTGGCTGTGTTCTTGACCTTCGTGGCTCTCTATTTTGAGAAGGTCACCCTGCCTGAAGCTCTCGGTAAGTAAATCGGGGTGGGGGGGGCTGGGTGGGCAAAGGGACATAAGAGATAATCCAGCTGAGATGCTGCAGGATCCCATTTCCAATTGTTGGTACCCAGATGCCTTCAGGCATCACCCAGAGCTCTCAGGTGTTTTGATAAGGGCGCAATTTCAGTGCTTACAATGGGTGTCATTTTGGTGGACCACTGTGTGATACAGGAAGCTGGACTAGATGGGTCTTTGGCCTGTTCCAGTAGGGTTCTTATGTTCTGATGAACCACAGGAACAAGGTGTAGGTAGCTGGAGAGAGATCCTCTCATCACATGCTGGCTATGACGACCATCTCAGTTGGCCTCATAAAGGGACCGGCCTGAATGAACAAAATATATCTTTTTACTGTGAACTTTTTTTTCCCCTTTCCCCTGTTAAAACTGTGGAGTCAATCGTGATTATCTATCATCCTTGCCCCTTCTCCCTTTCAGTGGTTGTATTGTCTTCCTTGGAAGAAGGGGGGGGGTTCAATTCTATATGTACCCCACCTGAGCTGTGTGGACGCATTCTCTCAATTAATTCTGCATACCTCAAAGTGGGAAGGAGCTAGAAAGGTCATTGAAATGAGCTTCTGCGGAAGTTCTCCTGGAATCTAGGAGAAAGTGCAAGCGTGGGCAAGGCATGGACCACTGTGACCCACCACCTCCGTCTCTGCAGGCTATCTAGGCTTGTACATCTTCTATGTCCTGACAGTCGTGGTCTCTACCTGGCTGCACAAAAGACAACGCAGGGAGAGGTTGGCTCCTCCCAGTCCCACGGAACCAGGTGAGCGTGCAAGGGTGGTAAGCTTGGTGGTACGATGCTTTCGGAGTGCGCAGAACCCTGTATGTGAATTAGGTGGACGGAGTCCAGGTGACCCTGATGGCAGAGGCAAGGTTTGAACCCGGGAAGGTTTGGTCTCCAGCTCAGTGCTTTAGCTGCTAACGCTGCACTGACTCTCTTTGGTTCAAGGCACCAAGCGTTAATTCTGGCCCACCCCCCCGCCCCAGTAATCTGCCACTTGATTTCTTTCGGTAGAGATTCAAACAGACTCTGAAGACAGTGATCCACCCAGTGGCAGCCCAGATGACTATGGTGAGTCCACTTCAAGCTTCCAGGTATTGTCTCTAAGCCCCAAAACAGCCTGGGCCCAATGGCGATTTCTCATACATGGGCTTCCCCGTTCCTTGGATATCTTCTAAGGGGGTTTTGTTCTTGATCTGGTGTCTCTGAGAGTCACATCTGTTCACTTTTGCCTTCTGTCGTGCAGCGGAAGAATACCAGCCGCTTCTACCCTCTCCAAAGACAACTCTCCAGATCCTTGCGCATTCCATAAACCCCCTGAATTTTAGGAAATGGAGGAGGAAACCCTGCCACTGGCGTTTTGTCAAGGCTGTCAAGGTAAAGGTTTTCACCACTTTGAATTCTTGCCCTCCCCCAGGGACCAATATGGTGGTTTATAAACATGTAACAGAATGAAGGAGTCAAGTCCTGAAGGGGTAGGTCAGGGAGAAGGTAGTCGTGGTTGCTGCCTTGATATATGGTTGGCAACCTTCAGTCTGGAAAGACTATGGCATAAGCCTACAGCACCCGGTATTCCCAGGCGGTCTCCCATCCAAGTACTAACCAGGCCTGACCCTGCTTAGCTTCCGAGATCAGACAAGATCAGGAATGTGCAGGGTTGATAGCAGTTGCCTTGATAGCAGCTGTTGTAATCTAAGAGCAGGGGTGTCCAAAGTTTTTGGCAGGAGGGCCACATCATCTCTCTGACACTGTGTCAGGGGCCGGGGGGGGGAACTAATTTACATTTAAAATTTGAATAAATTTACATAAGTTTACATAAATGAATATATCAAAGATATATGAATGAATGAAAGTCTTGCAATAGCTCAAGGCCTATAAAAGGCCTTGCAAAAAGCAAGGCCGGCCTTTCCTTTGCTGCCGCTACTGCAACACAGACATGAAACAGCAAGCAGTGGAGGAAGCCCTCATCCCAAAGCTCACGCGAGAGGTCAAACAGTCGCCCTCATGCTGAGATCAGTTGCGTCGGGCCAGCGCAGGCTCCAACAAATCTCCAGAGGGCCAGAGGCTCATTGGAGACTGGGGGCTCCCTGAGGGCTGCATTGAGAGGCCTCGAGGGCCGCATGTGGCCCCAGGGCCGGGGTTTGGGCACCCCTGTCTTAGAGGCAACTCCTGCCAGTGTCAGCTAGACTGGCAGGGCAGCCAAGAATGAAATCTGGGGAGATGGTAGCTTTGGGGTGCTCTTGATTGTGGAGTGCAAAGCAGCCTGAGAGATGAGCAGAATATTTGTAGGGGGGGGGGAGTGTAGAGGAGATGTGTGGTGTCCTTTTTGCGCCAGGGATAGTGCATCAGTCCCTGTTTCTGCCTCCAAAATGGCTTGGGCCAAACCCACTACAAACATTACATTAATTTTAATGTGCTGGTTGGCCCTCAGAGCAGACTGCTAAGTTACCACCTCTGCAAAAAGTTGATCGTATAGTTTGTTTGCATAACAAATGTAGGAGCTTGCCATAAAAACTAACTTTTGTTCTGTTTTATATTGCTTTGCTTCTTTGACCACCATTTGTTTAGGTTTCTGTGGCTTTTAGCTCTCAAGGCCAGCCAGGAATCCCTGAGAACAGCATTTCTCCAAGCGTGCTCCAAAGTTGGGCTCCCTGAGACCCCTTTCTAGGGCTCCAAAAGTGGCCTCCATCTGCCCCCTGCCTAATTTGCTCCTCTGTCTCTCCCACGCCCCTTCTTTGTATCCCTCATTCCCTTCCTGGCTGTTTGCCAGTGTTCTGCATTGAGCTCAGTGCCTTTCAGTGCATTGAGCTCAAGGCTCCTTTCAGTAAGAGACTCCCCAAAAGCTTGAGAACGACTGCCTTAAATAATAAGAAGGGGTGTTTGGAAAATGGTTTTATTTTTCTGCCGTTTTCATGATTTGAAAGGCAGAAAGCGATGTGGGGTGTTTTTATTTCAAGTTCTCATTTCAAGTCCTCATTTTGATTCATTTTAAATGCTTTAAAAGTGTACCAGGTAGGTGATAGAGTGTCAACAGATGCAGCCACTATATTATTTCAAACCAGAAAAGTAGTAATAATAATAATAATAATAATAATAATAATAATAATAATAATACAGGTATTTCTATACCGCCTTTCTTGGTCCTCAGATTTCTCCTTAGACTTTATTCAAGGCGGTTTACATAGGCAGGCAATTTAAATCCCCGTAGGGATTTTTACAATTTGAAAGAAGGTTTCTATCTTTCAAGAAACCACAAGATTCAGATGTTTCTTTCTTGATCTGGTCGCACATTCTGGCCTCCATCCTCCCACGCTCAGAGCAGATGGAATAGCTCGGCTTCAGCTTGTCAGCTGCTTCAAGGTCGCATGGTGCCGGTGGCCTCGAACTGGCAACCTTCGGATGTTATCTTCAGGCAAATGGAGGCTCAACCCTCTAGACCAGACCTCCTACCTAGATTATTAAAAGTAATCTATTTTAATTTCTGGAAAATATCTTAAACGGCTGCCGAATCTCCTGGGGCAAGTCACTGCTGCGGTTGTCTGCCCTCTAGCAAAGGAGACAGTGGCTGCTGATGTTTGAATTGCACAATGACCAACATCCACCCAGAAGATTGGGCCCTTGACGGTCCGCTCTACATGCCAGGGATGGCCAAACTTGCTTAACTTAAGAGCCACATCTGAGAAACGTCAGATGTTTGAGAGCTGCGAGAGAGACGTTTGAGAGCCACAGTATTTAAGGGGCATTTAAATAAGTGGTTTCCAAACTTTATAGCACCAAGACCCACTTTTTAAAGCGACACTCTAGCAGGACCCAACTATGTTCAACCGACTTAAAAACCCATTTCTGCCCAGCCCACAGGTGTACACATTTGATCCCTGTTGTGTATATGCAAACATTGGCCAGAAGTGGCTTAAATAAAAGGAGATCTAGAAAGAATTTATTTATATATTTTCAAGTTCTGATAACCAGAAAAATAGATCCTCAGACATATATCTCCCGATAGTTACACAAGTTTACAAACAGCAGAAGTCCAGCTCCTTGCAGAGCGGTTAACAGCTGTCTTGCAAACTGCAGGAGCTGAGCTCTTTGCAGGGTAATTAGCAGCTACTGTATTTGGTTTTTGAATAGCTTCAGGGCTGGAGGTAATGAGTTATCTGATCTTTCCATCACCCTTATGTAACCCACCAAAAATCGGGTTGTGACCCGCCAGTGGGTCCCAACCTATAGTTTGGGAACCACTGATTTAAATTTTGAAGTAGATTTACTTGCCCTGAACATTAAACGTAGGGTGGGAGTGGGGGGGCGGCTAGAATGTCTTAGGATGCTCTAGCTCAGCGTTTCTTAAGCTGTGGTACTCGTACCACAGTGGCACTCAAGATGGTGTCTGGTGGTATGCCCAGAACCCCCAGACCCCCACCGCTTGCCAGCGAGACCAGCAATGTAATGTGACGAGCAGCAGTAGGAGAACTCAGCTCGGCGGGCAGAGCTCCAGCACTTGAAAAAGCCTACCCTGAGCTTCTTACCAGTGTTCATTGCATTGGGTCCAGCCTCCCAATCAGGAAGTAACTGGTGATGACATCATTGCCAGTTGCTTCCCGTGGTACGTACATAAGAACATAAGAACAGCCCCACTGGATCAGGCCATAGGCCCATCTAGTCCAGCTTCCTGTATCTCACAGCGGCCCACCAAATGCCCCAGGGAGCACACCAGATAACAAGAGACCTGCAAGGCTTCCTGGGAATTGTAGTTAAGAACATAAGAACAGCCCCACTGGAGCAGGCCATAGGCCCATCTAGTCCAGCTTCCTGTATCTCACAGCGGCCCACCAAATGCCCCAGGGAGCACACCAGATAACAAGAGACCTGCAAGGCTTCCTGGGAATTGTAGTTAAGATCATAAGAACAGCCCCACTGGATCAGGCCATAGGCCCATCTAGTCCAGCTTCCTGTATCTCACAGCGGCCCACCAAATGCCCCAGGGAGCACACCAGATAACAAGAGACCTGCATTCTGGTGCCCTCCCTTGCATCTGGCATTCTGACAAAGCCCATTTCTAAAATCAGGAGGTTTGCGCGTACACATCATGGCTTGTAACTCGTAATGGATTTTTTCTCCAGAAACTTGTCCAATCCCCTTTTAAAGGCGTCCAGGCCAGATGCCATCACTACATCCTGTGGCAAGGAGTTCCACAGACCAACCACACACTGAGTAAAGAAATATTTTCTTTTGTCTGTTCTAACTCTCCCAACACTCAATTTGAGTGGATGTCCCCTGGTTCTGGTGTTATGCGAGAGCGTAAAGAGCATCTCTCTATCCACTGTGTCCATCCCCTGCATAATTTTGTATGTCTCAATCATGTCCCCCCTCAGGCGTCTCTTTTCGAGGCTGAAGAGGCCCAAACGCTGTAGCCTTTCCTCGTAAGGAATGTGCCCCAGCCCCGTAATCATCTTAGTCACTCTCTTTTGCACCTTTTCCATTTCCACTATGTCTTTTTTGAGATGCGGCGACCAGAACTGGACACAATACTCCAGGTGTGGCCTTACCATAGATTTGTACAACGGCATTATAATATTATAATAATGTCTGATAATAAAAACGTCTGATAGGTGGACCTTGTGAGGTGGTACGGCAGGGGACAAATATTGAAAAACGCTGCTCTAGCCGACCTACCTTGTCTCCTCCACACTCCTGCTCTGTCCTCCTCTTTGTTTTGAAATACAGGGCGAGGAAGGAACAGTGGCAGGCTGATGTTCAGGGCTGATGAACCTCCTGACCTTTTAAAGTCAGAAGTTTCTTCCAAACACCAGCTCCCTTATCTTACAATCAAATCTGCTTAAGTGGGAGATTGCGTCAGGTAGACGAGACTTTAGTGCCTGCTGAAGCCAGAGAGTCTGGCCGTCTCTGCCAGATGCAAGGGAGGGCACCAGGATGAGGTTATCTGGTGTGCTCCCTGGGGCATTTGGTGGGCCGCTGTGTGAGATACAGGAAGCTGGACTAGATGGGCCTCTGGCCTGATCCAGTGGGGCTGTTCTTATGTTCTTAACTACAATTCCCAGGAAGCCTTGCAGGTCTTCTTGTTATCTGGTGTGCTCCCTGGGGCATTTGGTGGGCCGCTTTGAGATACAGGAAGCTGGACTAGATGGGCCTATGGCCTGATCCAGTAGGGCTGTTCTTATGTTCTCCTTGTCCTTGCAGGGGCTGGAAAAACCTATTGAACTCTGAAGTTCCCACTGATAGAATTAAGCCTTGGCAGCTTCTCCTGGCCATTAAACTGTGTTGTCCTTGCATCTGAAAAGTGGTGTGGGGTGTATTTGTTCCTTGCTCCTGTTGCTCACCCGGCTGAAGTGAACTCTTGCTGCCAGTCAGTGCAGATGGACTGGATGTAGTAAACTAGATGGACCAATGGCTTGATTCAGCAATCGGCAGCCAAGGTGTCACCAGGGTTTGTGGCAGCCGGCACGAGGGCTAATTGCGTCACCCCCATGAGGAACCTCCTCCCGTACCGGACCATACAGAATAAATTGGAAGATCATATGCACTGCCTAAACACAGGGGTATCGCTAGGGTTGGTGGCACCCTCATTCACTTGATTTTATTTGTTTATTTTAATATATAGCAGTACAGGTCACCCAACAACAACAAAAAACAGTGGCCAGCATGATGACACTCACACAACCGAACAACAGCATTAGCTCTGCTGCATGGAAATGAGAGCTGACTCATCCTAACACCTCACTGGTTCCCTGCTGCGTTCATCGTAACACCTCATTGGCTCTCAGAACAATTGGTCCCAACTGGTCGGTTTTCAGTTAAGGAAATCCACTTTGTGTTACATAACACAGTTGCGTTTTCCTTTTCTGGTTAAATGTCCACAGCTTTTGATAGAATCCAGATATTTCAGTGTGGTTTGTGTCATGAAATTCCCTATTGAATGATCTAGAACATGATGGTATTATTAGAAAATACCAAGATTTTTAAAAATTGGCTAGTAGTAGTGTCACACACACAACCCCACGGGTGTGTCACCTGGTGCGGTCCACACACACACACACACACACCCCGGCATCGCTGCCGATGAGCACCTTTGGGCATTCTTGCTTTTGTTTCCTCAGCTACCGGTGAAGCTGGTGCTTCTGCTGACGGTGCCTGTCATGGACCCCGACCCAGAGGACCGAAACTGGAGGCGGCCCTTAAACTGCTTGCACCTGATCACGGGTCCGCTGGTCTGCGTTCTCACCCTGAAATCGGGCGCCTGTGAGTGCTCTCCTTTCCTCAACTTTGTACGCGTGTCTGGAAAGCGGGTTGTTGCCCCTGACGGCAATTCTACCCTTTCTTCCCTTGCATCCCCCCTTCTCTTCCCTCGGTTGTCTCCCTTGTGCTGCAATCTAGTCTGGGAGCCGTTTGGGGCAGGGACCTGCCCTCTTGTCCTTTGTAAATCGCCACTCGCAAAGAAATAAATGATAGCGTTCCCCAAAGCCTTGGCTGTTTCCAAATACAGTAGTTTCTAGTTACCGTCTTTTTTCCCTTTTGCTGGGATGTAAGATCCCAGGAAATTTTGGGGCCCCCTCCTTGGACTCCCAGGCCCCCTTTTTGACCCTGGGCCCAGGTACAATGTACCCCCTGCTCCCCTTCTCATGGACCCTGGGGAGATTGGAAAATGTAACACCCTAGGAAATTTTGGGAGGCCTTCCTTTGGCTCCTAGGCCCCCTTTTTGCCTGGGTATGAGGAACCTCCTCTACCCCCCCTCTCATGGGGCCTACTCCACTGTCTCATTTTGATTTATGGTTACCCGCTTCTCTTAACACCAAGCCATTACCCTGCCTCGTAGGTGGGATTGCAGTCCTTGTCTTTCTCTCTTCACATCTCTTCCAGACGGTCTTCACAAGATACAAGGCGTCTTCCCAGTCTGGGGCCTGGTCCTGCTGGTGGGGGCCGCCTTGGCCACGGTGGTCTTCTGCGCTACGAGGAACGAGGAGCCACCCCGATATCACTTTGTGAGCATCGAGGACCTGGGCGCTCTTTCTTGCGTAGACTCTCTAGCCTTACTTTGCAGAGGCCGCAGTGAAGAAACGCCAGGGCTGGCTCACCAAGGAGGCCAACTGAGGATGTTGCTTTAGGCAGCAGGTGCAAGGAGGGCGCCTACCTCTCCTTGCCTGGCTTCACTTCCACCTCCAGCGTCAGTGGTAGTCGGTTTCAAACGCTGCTGGACAAAGAGCAGGAGCTGCTTCCTGGAACAGTTTGGTTGGCCCCTTTGGGGGAAAGACTAGGCTGGACTTGATGAACTTTGAGTCTGATCCAGCTGGGGGGGTGGGTAGGTTTCTTGGGTTCTTAATTTCTTAATTCAGGACTAGGAGATATAGGGGGCAAGGACCGTGAGAACAGCTCCCAACTGGGGCAGATGGGCTCAATGATGGTTGGCAACCTTCAGTCTCGAAAGACTATGGTAGAAGCCTACAGCACCCAGTATTCCCAGGCGGTCTCCCATCCAAGTACTAACCAGGCCTGACCCTGCTTAGCTTCCGAGATCAGACAAGATTGGGAGATAGTGTTCAGTATAGGGAGATGGTTGGCAACCTTCAGTCTCGAAAGACTATGGTATCAGCCTACAGCACCCGGTATTCCCAGGCGGTCTCCCATCCAAGTACTAACCAGGCCTGACCCTGCTTAACTTCCGAGCTCGGACAAGATCAGGAGATAGTGTTCAGTATAGGGAGATGGTTGGCGACCTTCAGTCTCGAAAGACTATGGTATAAGCCTACGGCACCTGGTATTCCCTGGCGGTCTCCCATCCAAGTACTAACCAGGCCTGCCCCTGCTTAGCTTCCAAGATCAGATGAGATCGGGCATGTGCAGGGTAACAGAGCCTCGTTCATTCCAAGCCAGGTGCTTGTGTGTGTTTCAGTTTTTCATTCCTGCTTTTGTCATAGATTTTTGCCTTCCTGGGGTTCCTGGTCAGCGCCATGTGGATCAATGCCGCAGCCACCGAAGTGGTGAATGTCTTGAGGACCCTGGGTGTGGTCTTCCATCTTAGCAACACTGTCTTGGGGCTGACCCTGCTGGCCTGGGGGAATAGCATTGGGGGTGAGTATTCTGCGACTGGCAGATAAAGGGAGAAGAAAATGGGATTGCACTTAAAGCCTTTCCCAGGTGGGTCTATAGGGCCACCAGGCAGTTGTGTAAAATTCTAGACATCCAGGCTGCTGTAACTTGGGTGGACTGGAGTGGTGCTTTGACTGGCCTTCTACTGATATGACTTATTTTTTACATGTTTATCCTGCCCTTCCTACAAGTAGCTTAGGGTGCTGTACATGGATCCTCCCCTCTTTTTGTCGCCACAACAACCCTGTGAAGTAGGCAAGGCTGAGAGAGAGAGAGAGAGACTGGCCCAAGGCCACCCGGGAAGCTTCATGGCTCTTCCAGGTTTAAGTCCAACTCCCGAACCACTACACCATTTTGGCTTTATGCCCTGCTTGTGCTACCTTTTAGGTAGGGAGCAGTAGTTCCGTAGTGGACAGAGCCTTTGCTTTGCACCCAGAAGCATCCTGAGTTAGTTCACTGACTGCCTTTCCAAGCAGGATAGAGAAATATTAGTTGGTTGGCAACCTTCAGTCTCAAAAGACTATGGTATAAGCCTACAGCATCCGGTATTCCCAGGCGGTCTCCCATCCAAGTACTAACCAGGCCCGACCCTGCTTAGCTTACGAGATCGGGCATGAGAAATATTCCTTTCTGTGAAACCATGGAGAGCTGTTGCCAGTCTGTGTCTGTCACACTTGATTTAAACAGACACGAAGCACTTGACCCAGTCGGCAGCAGCTTCCTCTGTGCAGGTGTCTGGTTCTGCCCCACCCAGCTGTGGCTGCTGTAAAGTAAACAGGCTTTTGCAGCATCCTTCTCCTAGCTGGGCCCTATCCTGTCAGTGTCTGTTTCCACAACAGCACCGTTGCCAGCTCGGAGGGGAGGATATTTAGATTGAGCTGCACAGTGACTGAATGGAGAAGGGAGCAGACCAGGAATTCCTGGCACACAGAAGCTCTCAAGAGTGTAAAGTGCTGGAGCTGGTTTATGTGTGGGTGGAGCTGGGAGGGGGCCAGTAAACAAGGAACAGCTGATGCAGCATCCTGGCCAAGAGGTTTGGACCTTGAACTGAGAATTCCCTAGTTTTAATCTTGCCTTAATCGAAGGCAAATTTCTCTTC
>NW_027101674.1:55000-112803 GCF_035046505.1 Tiliqua scincoides
CAACACTCAATTTTAGTGGATGTCCCCTGGTTCTGGTATTATGTGAGAGTGTAAAGAGCATCTCCCTATCCATTCTGTCCATCCCCTGCATAATTTTGTATGTCTCAATCATGTCCCCCCTCAGGCGTCTCTTTTCTAGGCTGAAGAGGCCCAAACGCCGTAGCCTTTCCTCATAAGGAAGGTGCCCCAGCCCCGTAATCATCTTAGTCGCTCTCTTTTGCACCTTTTCCATTTCCACTATGTCTTTTTTGAGAAAATTCATCAGGTGATCCCAGGGGAATCGTTTTATTGCCTCTGATGGATTTTTGTGATGCTTGGGGGCGGAAAAAAAACAACCCGTCGATCAAACAGAGAAAAGAAAAAAAATTTGTGTGTACCAAAAGCAATGAAGGCTCTGGTTGTATGCATGCTTAGTTCGGAGTAAGTCTCATTCATCTTGGTGGGGCTGACTTTTGAGTAGACATGATGAAATTGTAGCATGTCTACCATTCCACTTTCAGTGGCAATTGTATGTTGAATCTGGTTTCCCACCAAACTTGTGGGGGTGTGTGTGTGTGGGGGGGTGTTTCTGGATAGGTTTTTAGTCTTCTGCCCCTGCAACCAGCCAATAGGTAGGCAAACGAAATCCCAGTAGGGATTTTTACAATTTGAAAGAAAGTTTCTATCTTTCAAGAAACCACAACATTCAGATGTGTCTGTCTTGATCTGGTCGCACATTCTGGCCTCCATCCTCCCACGCTCAGAGCAGATGGAATAGCTCAGCTCAGCTTGTCGACTGCTTCAAGGTCGCATGGTGCTGGTGGCCTTGAACCGGCGACCTTTCGGATGTTATCTTCAGGCAAATGGAGGCTCAACCCTCTAGACCAGACCTCCTGCCAAGCAAATGTTTTGTTTAAGACAATCAACGGCATGGCTCTGAATAACAGAGTTGGCTGCCCATCCTTTGCTAACACCCATTAAGGACAGAAGCTGGGACAATGAAGTCTCAATGACTGTTTTGAGAGCCAGGATGAGACCGCAGGGCCACACCGTTTAGGGTGCGAGAGCATCTTGTGCAACGTATGACTCATTCAGCCGCACGCCAAACTATGACATGTACTCTGAAACGGATTGCAAAAGCAGGCGTTTACACCAGCTCCTAGCTGGTCCGTTGAGTGGCTTTATTCTGTTTAATGTCTTCCATCTGCGGTGTGCGCTGGAGCCCAGGCTTGCGCAAGAGGGGGAAGTGGCCGATTGCTGACTCGCTGTAGATTTGCAAGTGGCTGAGACACAGGCCAGGAGCATGAGTCAGCGCTCAACCACACTTTATGGCTGACTCAGCACTCTGCCACACTCCAAGCATTCACATCGGGCATGGGAATCTGTTGACCCCTTCAGACAGCGGTTCAGAAGGAGGCGGACCACAATGCGGTCCACCCTGCCCCTGGTTCCTCCTCAGGGCTCAGTGCCTTCCCCTCTGTTGAGCATTTCTTCATTTGAATTAATTACAGTGCGTTTAGCAATTTTGCAGGAGGGCAGATCCTTGGTAGAGTGGGAACCTTGTTAATGCTGGCCCCCACGCACCCAACCCAGCATCTTGCTACTCAGTGGTGTTGATAGGAGGTGTGGGCCACACTGGGAGGGGGGGTGACACTGGCCAAAATTTTTAAAATCTTGGCATTTTTGAGTAATACCAAGATAATTAGCAACTACAGCTAATCAGGACTTGAGCCAATTAGTTACCTGACCTTTCCTTCACCACTTGGCGACCCACCAGTGGGTCCCAACCCATAGTTCGGGAACCACTGGTCTACACTGAGACTGCGCCTTAATTCTAAGTTCATTTCTATGCTCCCCAAGTCTCTGTTTTGCACCTGGTTCTGTGTGGTGGAATTTTGGACCAGGAAAAAGGAATAATGTAGATCTTAGATGTCTGCCTACCCCCAATGTTGGGGGCTGGACTGTTTTTAGGGAAACTCAGTTTCAATCCCCTCTGTGGATGCTCTCAGAATAACCTCAAGCACATCTTATCTCGCTTTAATGATCTACCTCAGGAGGATAAGGTTGGAGATACAACTCAGGCCAAATCTTTGTAGTTCAACCCATCAAAATAATAATAATGGACTTTTAAGTGCTGCTGTGGGGCTAGTTAATTGGTCTTGGAAACTGCTGCTGGGAGAAACCCAAACAGATTCTCGAATGTGTTAACCTCTTCCTCCGCTGAGAAAGTTGCATTTGAGGAATCCCCTTCCGGATGGGTTACACAACTGCTTTCCCTGAATGTTTACCGTGGGAAGAAGGTAAAGATTGGGGACAGAAGCAAGGGAAGAATTGTTGAAATGCTGGACATTGAACTGTCTGTCAGCCCAATCCTATCTACACTTTCCTGGGAGTAAGCCCCATTGACTCTAATGGGACTTACTTCTGAGTAGACATGCATAGGATTGGGCTCTGTGTCTTTTGAGATCCAGCATCTCCTTTGGCCTTTTTTTGCCCTGGTTTGAAGCAGGCAGCAAGGTCAGCTGGAAAAAACAGCTGGTGTGTGTGTGTGTTTCTGTGGGGAGGGAATTATTTTAATGAACCTCAAACCATTTTTGATGAGCTGCATTTATGGCAAAGGCCAAGACTTGTTTCTTCCTCTTCCCTTGCCCCGGTGCACACGAGTGAATTTGTTCTGCTAATAAAGGCTACACACAGATGACCTCTCTAGTCTTCTGATTTTGGCCGGGTGAGATGTGTATGGAGTGTATGCACTTGGGCATGACTAGAGTCTAGGCAGAGCCAACTTAGCCAGTGGCATAGCTAGAGGGAGTGCAAGGGTCACAATTGCACCAGGCTGCAGGCCACCTGAGGGTAACAGTCTGGCCACCTGCCTGCCCTCACAATCCCCGCCCCTTGTGATAGAGCAGGGGTCTCCAAACCCCGGCCTGGGGGCCAGATGTGGCCCGCAGCCAGCCTGTGATCCCCTGAGAGCCTCTGGCCCAGTTGACCAAATACAACCGGAGTTGTGCTTGTGGGGTGAGGGAATGGGGGTCCATTTAAATGTGTGCTTTATTCCTTGGGCCGTGTTGGTGCTTGAAGAAATCCTGGACATTGGAGCCCATTGACTCAACTAAGTTCCATTTGTATTTAATTTTTTTTCCAGCCCTCACCATTGTGCCAGATATCTGATGCGGCCTAAACTAAGTTTAGACCCCTCTCCTAGAGGCATCTGGTGTGCAATACAGGAAGCTGGACTTGAGGGGCCTTTGGCCTGATCCAGTGGATCCTGCCTCTTCTCTGCTCTTCTTGTTTATTTCCCTTGTCAAATCTGAGGAGGGTCAGCAGCACTCGGTGGTGGGGGCTGAAGTCAGCCTCAGGGCTCGAGCCAGTCCTGGATCTAGAAAACCACATCACTGGTTGGCAACCTTCAGTCTGGAAAGACTATGGTATCAGCCTACAGCACCCGGTATTCCCAGGCGGTCTCCCATCCAAGTACTAACCAGGCCTGACCCTGCTTAGCTTCCGAGATCAGACAAGATCGGGAGATAGTGTTCAGTATAGGGAGATGGCTGGCAACCTTCAGTCTGGAAAGACTATGGTAGAAGCCTACAGCACCTGGTATTCCCAAGCGGTCTCCCATCCAAGTACTAACCAGGCCTGACCTTGCTTAGCTTCCGAGATCAGACAAGATCGGGAGATAGTGTTCAGTATAGGGAGATGGTTGGCAACCTTCAGTCTGGAAAGACTATGGTAGAAGCCTACAGCACCCGGTATTCCCAGGCGGTCTCCCATCCAAGTACTAACCAGGCCTGACCTTGCTTAGCTTCTGAGATCAGACAAGATCGGGAGATAGTGTTCAGTATAGGGAGATGGCTGGCAGCCTTCAGTCTCGAAAGACTATGGTAGAAGCCTACAGCACCCGGTATTCCCAGGCGGTCTCCCATCCAAGTACTAACCAGGCCTGACCCTGCTTAGCTTCCGAGATCAGACAAGATCGGGAGATAGTGTTCAGTATAGGGAGATGGTTGGCAACCTTCAGTCTGGAAAGACTATGGTAGAAGCCTACAGCACCCGGTATTCCCAGGCGGTCTCCCATCCAAGTACTAACCAGGCCTGACCCTGCTTAGCTTCCAAGATCAGACGAGACCGGGCATGTGCAGGATAGCAGTTGCTGTCACCCCAGTGCCACTTTGCTAATACCAATGCAGAAAGCACAAAAGGCACTATTTTAAAAAGTTTATTCAATGATCCTAGAAAGAGCTATATAATAACACTGTTCCAATTTCACCATTGACGTACAAACTCCTGCCCTTCAAAACCGTACAAGCGATTGTCTTTGGAGAAGGAAAGATAGTTAGAAGGGGATGCCCCATACTCCAAAATTTGTTTTCCTTCCAGCTTGCAAGAAGTTTGGAAGAAAGTAGCTTCTGAAAAATCTCACTAGCTTATTTTATTTATTAAAAAAAAACAGTTCAGACATGAGGGGGCAGGTTAAAGAGTTAGCAATCCAGCCCGAAGGAACAGAGCTACTCTAAAGATCATATACAGTGACATCCTTACAGAGTGCCTGTGCCTTAAAGACTCCACAGGTCCGGCACGGCCAGGATCCATGCTCACATGTATCCAGCTGACCATCTAAATTGAGTGTTGGAAGAGTTAGAACAGACAAAAGAAAATATTTCTTTACTCAGCGTGTGGTTGGTCTGTGGAACTCCTTGCCACAGGAGGTGGTGACGGCGTCTGGCCTGGACGCCTTTAAAAGGGGATTGGACAAGTTTCTGGAGGAAAAATCCATTACGGGTTACAAGCCATGATGTGTTCGTGCAACCTCCTGATTTTAGAAATGGGCGATGTCAGAATGCCAGATGCAAGGGAGGGCACCAGGATGAGGTCTCTTGTTATCTGGTGTGCTCCCTGGGGCATTTTGTGGGGCCGCTGTGAGATACAGGAAGCTGGACTAGATGGGCCTATGGCCTGATCCATTGGGGCTGTTCTTATGTTCTTATGAGCTATCATCATGTCCCACCACTGCTCAGTGAGCCAGGGTCCACACTGATGCTTCTCAGCCGGTTGTTGGGAGGCAATGCCAGTCTGTTGTAAAACAGATCTGGGGGGTACTTAGGAATGGCTATCAACCACCAAGCAAGAAAAGGGGGCTAGCTGCATATACCCACTGTGACCTGTGACAGATTTTTCCTCCATCAATCAGTCCAATCCCCTTTTTAAAGGCATCCAGGCCTTCGGGTGCCATCTCCACATCCTGTGGCAAGGGGTTCCACAGGCTCCACACTCAGTAAACTCCACCGAGCTTACTAGAAGGCAGTGGAGATCAACCTCCTTGGCACCATTTTACAAGTTCTGTCGCTCCTCACAGTTGTCAAGTAAGCCAGCTGTGGGGGGACATGACCTGATTTTTTTGGGGGGGGGAGCAGCAGGCAAAAATCTTTCATGCCCTCCCATCCGGCAGGCACTGGGGCGAGGACACACCAAGGACTTTTGCCCTATAGCCCTCCAAAAGCTGGAGTCTGCAGTCCTCTGCCTTTTTAAATGGGTCAAAGTTCCCAACTCTACTTCCATTAAGGAAAAACAGCTTTAAGGGCAGGGCTGTTGGATCAGCTGAGTAGGTCCTTGCCCCAGAGATGCTACACACCCAGCATCTCTTTGTCAGTGGTCTGTGCCAGTGAAGAGAGACAGAAACTTCCCTTACCAGTTGAGAATTAAATTTCCCATTAAAGAAACAAGGTGTCCTGCACATGCCCCAAAGCAAGTTGGGGGGAGGGACTGTTGAAAGTAGGATTTTATTTTATTTTTGCAAGACTATGGCTGCAATCCTAACCGAAAGTTCCTGGGAGTAAATCCCATTTACTTACTTCTGAGTAGATCTGCTTAGAATTGTGCCCTATGTCTTCCTGCCCTAACCAGAATCCACACCTAGACACCTGCTGTTACATAGGAGCACACTGCTTGCCCTACCCAGCAGAACTCTTCTACAAACAGCTTCCAAATTATATAGGACTTGTCTCCAGCCTGGCTGTGCACTCCCAGAATCCCCTCTCGCTCGCCTACCCACTTTGCAGCAGCTGCTACAGCCACAAGCCAGGAGGGAGGTATAGTTTTCTCAATAGCAGGAGCACTGGGAAAACACAGTGGGAGCACTGGGAAAATCATATTTCCCAGGGTACCCAGACTGCTGCCACGGCAGGCGCAGGGCAAGCGTGGAAAGGAAAAGAGGCCCCCTTTCTAACTCAATCTCAGCAAGATAAGCAGGCAGGTCAGGAATTCAGAGATGGGTGAGAAGTGGAGTTTGTCTCCTGAGATTTTAATCTGAGCCAGGAGGGGGGTATAGTTTTCTCAACAGCGGGGAGCACTGGGAAAACCATATTTCCCAGGGTACCCAGATTGCTGCCACAGCAGTCGCAGGGCAAGTGTGGAAAGGAAAAGAGGCCCCCTTTCTAACTCAGTCTCAGCAAGATAAGCAGGCAGGTCAGGAATTCAGAGATGGATGAGAAGTGGAGTTTGTCTCCTGAGATTTTAATCTGAGTTACGGGAAAAAAATACAAGGGTGATGCTCACATCGAAGCCAAGGCAAGTATTTGCAGGTTTCTATGCCAAACCCCAGCATCACAAAGTTAAGTGAATTCTTTAGTCACTTGTCACTTTCACTGTGAGGAGAGTGGTTGAAAGTGACACCCTGCAAGGACAACAAAAAGGGGATTGAGATTTCTCTGCCGACGGTCGTGAGCGACCAAGCCTGAGATGGGTTACCCTGTGCAATTACCTCAAATAGCTTGATTTTTCTTCATTCAAGGAACTTATTGCTTTGATACACTGAGGAGAGCTTCTGCCGCAATACACCCCCCTCCCTCCGGTGCCAACAATCCAGCACACAACGATCGTTGTGCAACCACAACTGCATTGGGAATGGGAAAGTTTGCTCCCAAGAGGAGAATCTTCACTTCCAGGATTTGGTAAAGTCTAGTGGTTATGCCTAAGGTGGAACAAACTTCCAGGGAAATGGTTTTACGTGTCCATGCCAGCTTAGTGAAGCCAGAGTCCATTTCCTTGATGGACAAGTTGAGGTCAGAGCTGGCCTATGTACAAGCAGTCCTGTTCCAAACAGGGCAGCCTGCTTCTGGGGAGAATGGCAAAGAGTCACTGCCACCACTCCTGGAAGGCTGGACGAGGACTTGGTGAGTGAGGCTTACATGACAGCCAGGGCCTTCATCCAGTTATATTTAGGTGATCACTTAGGGGGAGATAGCAAAAATAAACTTCTGGCCCATCCTCTACAGATCCCAGAAGTACAGACAATGAATGCCCTGCTTGCCAATTCCACGTTGCATAGTACCCAGTCCACAAGGAAGGCTTGAGATGACGCTGTAGACCAGAATCCCAGAGCTCTAGTACAGGGAAGGGCTTCTACAGTAGAAGAACCACAGCTGGGCTCCCGGGCCCTCTTCTGCCAAAGACCTCCAGCAGCAGTGCTCCTGCTGGTCTATACCGTGCACGAGTCCTATATAATGATGGCAGTCTGAGTCGCGTTAGGAGGTTAATGATCAAGACAAGTCGCTTGCGTTAGCGCTAGATAACAGTCTGGGAGCGCTGCCGGAGTCCAGGGGGCTGCGAGGGCTGGCTGAGCAGCTGGTCGTCGTCTTGCCACAAGAGCCGCCTCTCTTCCTTCCTGGAGTGCTCTTCGTACCACTCCTGCACAGACAGAAGAAATCAAGGTCATTTTGTTGCCCCTTCAGGTTCGGGCACAAAGGGATGGTGGCTAATGCAAGAGCCAGGATGGTGTAGCGGTTCAGGAGTTAGATGTAGACCTGGAAGATCCAGGTTCAAGTCCCCGCTCAGCCATGAAGCTCCCTGGATGTCCTGGGGCCAGTCACTCTCTCTCAGCCTCACCTACCTTGCAGGGTTGTTCCAAGGACAAAAAAGGAGGGGAGCAACCACTGACACCACCTTGAGCTCCTTGGAGGAAGGGCGGGATAAAAACGTGGAAAATAAATAATGTGGAAAGCCTGTCACAGTTTAACCCAGTTGACCAAGAGCAGACACCCACCTCAAGTGGGTGGGACCCATCCTCCAGCAGGCAATGGCCACCGGTCCTCTTTTGTCCAACCCAGTGGTAGCCAGTGTGCATTGAGACCGTGTGAGTTGTGTGGTTCCGCCTGTTTCTTCCTTCCAGGTCAAGAGAGTGGGGAGAAAGCACACTCCACAAGGCAGACAGCAGAGGTGGCAAGATGGAGGGGAAGATGAGTGTGCCCTCTGAAGATGGGGGGGGGGGACACTTTCCAAAGCACTCCCCACCAAAGCCAAATTCTCCACTGGCATTTAGCTCAGTCAGAGAGCTGAGCCCTGGGAACGGCTTGAACTGCACAAACCTGAAGCCTTAAAACAAAATGGTGGCAGCTGTTGTGACTCAACTGAAGTCAGGTCAAGACCCACTTCTGGGTCTGAACCACCAGTTCAAAACCTCTAGTATACAGTGAGAGGCAGCAGATCTTCAGGCCATCTCTCCTAACCCTACATGGAGATACCAGGGACAGACCATGGGTCTTTTTTCCTGTGCAGAACATCTGCTGCACTACCGAGTCTTGGTTTCCACTCACACTTGGTCATTTTTAGCAGAACGTCAACTAAGTGGCAGCTAAGTGACCCAACGTACAGTGGGAGTCCCGCAGGCTGGGCACCATAACAGAGAATGATGTTTGGCCATCAAGCCACAGCCCCTCCCAACGCTGCAAATTTTCATACAGTTGGGGAGTGTCAGGCTACCTTTGCAGCTTTGTGCATGCAGTCCTGGAGTTGTAAGGAGTCTTAGAGGTCATCTAGCCCAACCCCCTGCTCCATAAAAGCAACTGCTACCGCGTCCCTGACAAGTGGTCATCCAGCCTCTGTTTCAAAGCCTCCAATGAGTGTGAGCCCACAATGGTTCTCTATACTCAGAGGCTGCAGAGCAATCAATCAGGGATGTTGTAGCTGAAGACAGCCTGTGTTGGTCTTTGATGACCTTAAGCGTCCCTTCCAACTCTACTATCCTAACTCAGGGGTGTCCAAACTTTTTGGCAGGAGGGCCACATCATCTCTCTGACACTGCGTCGGGGGCCAGGAAAAGAAAAGAATAAATTTACATTTTATATTTGAAAAAATTTACATAAATGAATACATTAGAGATGGAACTTATATGAATGAATGGAGGTCTTGCAATAGCTCAAGGCCTACATAAGCCTTACACAAAGCAAGGCCAGCCTTTCCGTTGCTGCCGCTGCTGCATCACAGATGTGAAACAGCAAGCAGTGGAGGGAGCCCCTATCCCATAGCCCATGCGAGAGGTCAAACAGCTGGTCGTCACACTGAGAGCAGTTGCATCAGGCCAGTGCTGGCTCCAGCAAATCTCTGGAGGGCAAGAGGCTCATTAGAGACTAGAAGCTCCCTGAGGGCTGGACTGGGAGTCCTTGAGGGCCGCAAGTGGCCCCAGGGCCAGGGTTTGGGCACCCCTGTCCTAACTGCATGAGGCAGCCTCTTTCAGCTCTGAACAGCTCTTACCATCTAGCCTAAATCTACTCCCTGTAGCTTCTGTCCACTGGTCCTAGTTCTGCCCTCGGGAGCCATCAAAGCAAGCTGTTCCCTTCTTTTGCACAACAGGATTGTCGAAGGCGCCATCCTTACCCGTATCTCTTCCTCATACATTTTCTTACTCAAATCGCTTTTTGTCCTCGATCTCCGACCCAGAAACAGCATCGACGTTTGCTACGGAGACAGAAGACAAGAGGTGAGCGCGCAGGTGGAAACGACCTGTGACTGATACCAGGGCTGGAAAAATAATTCACACGCATGCTGCTAAGTGAACCCGGATCATGACGTTTGAAAAGGGACCTTTCTATAAATGGCTTGGCTTTCGAGCAGTGTTTCTCAAACTGTAGGTCGGGACCCACTAGGTGGGTCGCAAGCACATTTCAGGTGGGTCCCCATTCATTTCAATATTTTATTTTTTTTAATATATTAGACGATGCTACCATGGTATGTGACTGCATTTGGGGACCTTTTAACAAGCTGCTATGTATATTCTTTTACCCTGCACATGCCCATCTCCTCTGATCTCAGAAGCTAAGCAGGGTCAGGCCTGGTTAGTACTTGGATGGGAGACCGCCTGGGAATACCGGGTGCTGTAGGCTTCTACCATAGTCTTTCGAGACTGAAGGTTGCCAACCATCTCCCTATACTGAACACTATCTCCCGATCTTGTCTGATCTCGGAAGCTAAGCAGGGTCAGGCCTGGTGGACTGAAGGTTGCCAACCAGATTGTAAATGGGACTTACTTGTAAGTGTGGGTAGGATTGCAGCCTAGGATTGTGAAAAAAATTTCCTGCTTGATGATGTCACTTCCGATCATGACATCACAGGTGGGTCCTGACAGATTCTCATTCTAAAAAAAAGTGGGTCCCGGTGCTAAATGTGTGAGAACCACTGCTTTAGAGAGTTCCTGTGGGAAGTGCCAGCTCTGACCACTGGAATCTTCAGCCCCAAACATAGCCTGCCCAGCACTGGTACTGCCTAAACATGGCTCACATGCACCATGACTGCCACAAGCAGAAGCAAGGGAAATCTACTGCGAATTGTAGTTTCCCAGCCCCTGTTTGTCTTCATGCGCACTAATGGTTGGCAACCTTCAGTCTGGAAAGACTATGGTATAAGCCTACAGCACCCGGTATTCCCAGGCGGTCTCCCATCCAAGTACTAACCAGGCCTGACCCTGCTTAGCTTCCGAGATCAGACAAGATCGGGAGATAGTGTTCAGTATAGGGAGATGGTTGGCAACCTTCAGTCTGGAAAGACTATGGTAGAAGCCTACAGCACCCGGTATTCCCAGGCGGTCTCCCATCCAAGTACTAACCAGGCCTGACCCTGCTTAGCTTCCGAGATCAGACAAGATCGGGAGATAGTGTTCAGTATAGGGAGATGGTTGGCAACCTTCAGTCTGGAAAGTCTATGGTAGAAGCCTACAGCACCCGGTATTCCCAGGCGGTCTCCCATCCAAGTACTAACCAGGCCTGACCCTGCTTAGCTTCCGAGATCAGACAAGATCAGGCGCACTAGGTGATATTTTTCCTCCAGTGCCTGAAGCAGGAAAAATGCCGTCCATGAAGCAGCTGTGCTGGCTTCACCTGCTCTTGGAAGGATCAGGGGGTCACACACCGACACTTTCTGATGTTCACCATCCCTAAATAGTCAGCTGGCCTGAGTAAAGGGGAGGGGTGTTACTTGAAAAAGTGCAAATGACCAATGCTGACTTTCTCGTCCCCCTGCCTCACCCGGTGTCTGTCCATTTGGGAAATGACCTTGAGGAGCTCGCCAACTGAGGAGGCCACACAATTCCTCCCGTAAAGCTCCACCAACGCGGTCAGTTCTTCCTTGGAAACTTCCTGCTCCAGCACGATGCCGGCATCTTCTGTGGAGGAAGAAAAAAAGCAAGGCGGATTACCGCAAAGGAAAAGGTAGCAGAGACATCACATGGCCTTGAGCGCCTCCGCAGAACGGTGGTGGAGGAATTTGTATTAGGAGGTCACAGAAAGGACTGCAGGGAAGACCATAGCTGGTCCTATAGCAGCTCTGGTGGGAGCCCAGTTCTCTGTGGAGCAGCCGGCTGCACATCATGTATAGCCAGTAGAGCATGGCAGTGCCTGAATGCTGCTGGCAGCCTCTTCTTCCTCCCATGTGGAAAAGCAGGGAGGGAGTAAGTGGGGAGAAGCCACTCTGGGTCTCCAGTCTCTTCTCCCCACTTCTTTGCTGCTTTTTTCAACTGGCAAAGACCAGGAAGGACGGAGGCCAATCACACTGCCCTCAACAATAGTTTCACAAGGGTGCACTGTATGGTGAAACGAGGCTTAAAGGAAAAGTGGGAGCAGAACAGAGCAGAACAGAGCAGAAGAGAGGGATGGAATAGGGTCTCCTATCTTCCATATTTCCTCTCCCTTGCCATTCCCCCTTCTTTTTTGAATTCAGGGATCAGGAAGAGACGCTGAAGGAGGAGGAGTTTGGCTTGGTATCTGATGCACTGGGAGGTCTCAGGCCGGCCCAGGGCCCACTCTTCAGTTTAGCCTGTGCAATCTTGCTCTGCCTCGCAGTGCTTTTCCAGGCCTTTAGGCAGGGAGCTGCCTTTTGCAGCCCTACTCCCAGATATCCTTTCCAACGGAGAGGCAGATGACTGAATTAGGATCTGCCGTTGAGCTGGAGGACCTCCTTCTTTGCACAGAAAATCTGCAGGTTGCATTCTGAGAATGCCACCCCCAGACCACAACCGTAAGAGTTGCATTTAGCTTTGAAATCCGTCTGCGAACTCTGCCTGTTCCGTGTACTCCAACCTGGGTACAAAAAGCGGCACAGTTCCAACACTTGCCTTCTGAATCTCTGTTCTTCCGGGAATAGTTCATGCGGAACACAAATGCTTCCAGTATAAAGGCAACAATTATGGTCATCACCACCTGGGACAGAGGAAAGGACAGGAAAAAAAATCACTTTATTCAAACTAACTTTTAGTCCGTGGCAGCACTAGGGTTTGGGTCACCCAGTATAGGAGGCCAGAGCATCACCCCTACGACAAACCCCCTCCCATGCAGTAGGTGGGGCAATGCCCCGGGCAGTGGGTGTGGTGATGTACATTGCCCCACCCTGCTGATTTTTTGGCTACAACTTTTGACAGACTACAGACAGCCTGAAAGTAGAAGCATTAATATCTCTTCTGCATCCCAAAAACTCTGGGTGTAAAGTGATCCTGCAAGGCATTGAGTGAGGTTGCCCAAGACGGGGTTCCGGGTCTGCTCACCTACAAGGCCAACTAAAGTAGCTTCCTTGGGCAGCAGACAGAGGTTGCCCAGATAGAGGTTGCCCAGCAGATAGAGGTTGTCCATCCTCCATACACCTGCACACCTCCACTGCTTCTCCTCCTCCTTCCACACCAGGGATTAGAAAAGAAAGGAGGAAACAAAACGGAAGCATAGAGGAATGGAAAGTGGTGAGTTAGAACGTAAGAGACACTCTAGCCCACCACTCTCTGCTTCTCCACACTTCCTCTTTCCTTCTCTTCCTTTTCCAATCCAGGAATTAGGAGAGCCAGAGGTTGGCACATGGGTAAAGGGGGTAAAGGGGGGGAGTATTTTAGCATGCTACTTCAGGCACTGGGAGGTCTTTTGCCAGCCCTGGCAGGAGTCTGGACAAATCCTCCTGTACTCCATGTCAAAGTCAATCCTGGCTACCCACGGATTTGTTCATCTGCAGGGAGCAGAACTGCCATTTATCTGGCTCCATTCGCTATTTCAGCTATCTACGGACACCGCAGCATCTGCGGCCATCCTAAAGCGATCTCCTAAAGCCACCTTTAAGGTCTCCACTGGCTTTCTGAGGGTCTCCACTGATGGAAAGATAGCTACCCCTCTCCCTGAACCCAACTGATCCCATAGGATCAATGCCTCCCTAACCATGGATTTGTTATCCACTGGGGTTTGCAGGAACATACAAAATTTTGAGACATACAAAATTATGCAGGGATGAACTAAGTGGATAGAGAGATGCTCTTTACTCTCTCACATAACACCAGAACCAGGGGACATCCACTAAAATTGAGTGCTGGAAGAGTTAGAACAGACAAAAGAAAATATTTCTTTACTCCACGTGTGGTTGGTCTGTGGAACTCCTTGCCACAGGATGTGGTGATGGCGTCTGACCTGGACGCCTTTAAAAGGGGATTGGACAAGTTTCTGGAGGAAAAATCCATTACGGGGTACAAGCCATGATGTCCATGTGCAACCTCCTGATTTTAGAAATGGGTAATGTCAGAATGCCAGATGCAAGGGAGGGCACCAGGATGAGGTCTCTTGTTATCTGGTGTGCTCCCTGGGGCATTTGGTGGGCCGCTGTGAGATACCGGAAACTGGACTAGATCCAGTGGGGCTGTTCTTATGTTCTTATGAACCTTGCCCTAGCAAAAACTGTATAAAGTGAAGTCTTTGTGGCTATAGAGAGATGGCCAACCAATTCTCCAATTGCTTTCCTTAACACCCAGCCAGACAGCGAGTTCCGCAGACGCTTGCTGAAGTTTTCACACCTTTTAAGGTTGCTGTCAATATTATAAGTTTGCTAAAACTGGTGATTTGCTGTCAATTAAAATAATAATCACACACACACACTAAAGTCATTGAATAGTCTTGTCTGCTTGTTCCACCTACCATGGTTACAATATAGAAGATCATGAAGTAGAGACGGCTCCAGTGAGAGGTCTCTGATGTCACCCCTTCCTGAAAAGGCAGGAAAAGAGTTTAGCGACATGGGGAGAAAACCCCAAGTTTCAGTTTCTCCAACATGAGGGCACTCAGGTCAGTATTAAGCCTAATCCAACCTGACTCCATCACAGAGCACAGTGCCGCTGAAGAAAGGTGAATGCTTGGGAGAGAGGGGCAGCTGATCAGAACTGCCCCCTCCCCCATAAACATGCCTTTCCCAAACAAGTTCATTTCCTTATGAGGCAATCTCCACCCAAGCCTGCCCATCCCCTTAGATCAGGGGTGTCCAAACTTTTTGGCAGGAGGCCCACATCATCTCCCCGACACTGTGTCAGGGGCTGGGGAAAAAAGAATTAATTTACATTTCAAAATTGAATAAATTTATATAAAGGAATATATTAGAGATGGAACATATGAATGAATGAAGGTCTTGCAATAGCTCAAGGCCTATAAAAGGCCTTGCACAAAGCAAGGTCAGCCGTTCCTTTGCTGCCAGTACTGCATCACAGATGTGAAACAGCAAGCAGTGGAGGGAGCCCTTGTCCCACAGGTGAGACGGTTGGCCATCACGCTGAGAGCAGTTGCATCAGGCTCCAGCAAGTCTCAGGAGGGCCAGAGGCTCACTGGAGACTGGGGGCTCCCTGAGGGCCGGATTAGGAGTCCTCAAAGGCCGCAAGTGACCCCAGGGCTGGGGTTTGGGCACCCCTGCCTTAGATCATCTAGGGAGGCTTTTTTTGCATGCCCCACTGTCATCAGGAGCTCAGCTGATGATGCCACGCAAAAGGGCCTTTTTGTAGTGGCCCCTCCATGTGTAACACCTATCACAGGAGATATGGCTGGACCCCTCCTGTCTCTGTTTCAGAGCAGACTGGAAAACAAGCACTGAGCCCTCTGCCATATATCAGTTCTGCTACTGAATTTGCTTTTGGGGCTGGTATTATTTTATGCTGGGTTTTTAATTATAGCATTCACATATATTTTTACAAGGCTGTAAGCCAGTTTCTGGGCCTCGTGGGAGGTGAAGAGGAGAGGTAGAAACTTAAGACGACCATCAAAAATTTCCTGCTATGCTCAAGAGCCCCCAAAAGGTACAGAAACAAGCGACATGATGAAATCTCTGGAAGAGAGTAAAAGCTTCGGAATGACACTTACCATAATGATGTACCAGTCATTGACCACTGTCAGCTCAAACAGGGTCACTGCAGGAGGGCAGGGTGGGGTTTGTGGAGAGAGACAAAACACATTCATATATCATTGATGGAGATGCTCTAGGACAGCGGTTCCCAAACCTTTAAGCACCAGGACCCACTTTTAAGAATGACAATCTCTCGGAAGTGAGGTCATGAACCTGGGAGTGATGTCAGGGCCAGAAGTGACATCGTCAAGCAAGAAAATTTTTAACACCCCCAATACAACCAAATCAAATCTAATTAAGAAAGTAAATTAAAAGATGACAATAAGTAAAAGTTTAAAAATTTATTTCAAATAAGGAACCCTCCTAACCCCTGCCCCAAACTGATCTGTTTTAAAAAAAAATTCCCAAATATCCCAAAGACTGGAATCCTATCCATGCTTACTCGGGAGTAAGCCCCACTGACTATCGTCCTTAAAAGCATACACATAGTAGCCTGTCTCTGTCACATTTCCCCAAATGCAGTCACATAACATGGTAGCATCGAGTCTAATATGTTAAAAATAAAATGCACGCTGAAATGAATGGGGGACCCACCTGAAATTGGCTCACGGCCCACCTAGTGGGTCAGGACCCACTAGGTGGGCCATGAGTCAATTTCAGGTGGGTCCCCATTCTGAGAAACACTGGTGGGTCCCCAGTTTGAGAAACACTGCTCTAGGACGATTTCCAGCTATGGGCAGGAGGTTGAACCCAATGACCTTGGGGATACCTTCCACGATTCTGTCTCTCCAGAGACACTTCCATTTTCAAAGCAATGTGAAGTTAGCAATGGAGGCAACAGAGGAGCACAGGAAGGCAATGCCTCTGTGTGTCCAGTCTCCAGCAAGATTTCCCCGTCACCCACAAGGCCGAGGCTCTTCCATTTGGGGCCTTACCAAAACTGTTCAGGACGTTGTCAAAGTTATTGAGAAAGTAGTAGCCCTCTTCTACCACCGTCCTGTTGCCAACGGTGTGGTTCACCCAGCGATAGGCGTCTGCCACTGTGCTGGTGCTGTGTGGGGAAGGGAGGGACACAAAACAGCAAATAGTAAGAGCGACACATAGAGAGGGGCATTGGAAGTATTATGCCGATCAAGGGGTGGTGGGTGTTTGCTACCTGCCCTGAGCATCTCCTCCTGTGCAGTGCTAGGAAGTAAATCCTTATTTACATTCCCAAAGCCCCATTCCCCACTGGGAGATGCTTCCCCATGGACCACCAGAGGATGGGAAAGGATCATGCTGGATACTCACTTGCAACAGTTTGGGTAGAGCTTTCCTGAGAAGAACTCCATGCCAATGATGGCGAAGCAGTAATAGAAAATGAGTAAGGTCAAGCCTAGGCTGCGAGAAAGAAAGTCAAGAGTCAGCCAAATCCAGCCCAAAGGGGTTTCTAGTACCAGGGTTCACTGCCCAATGCAGAGATCCACTCCACTTCTCACTGATGGCAGGCCAGTCCTGGGGTTTTGACTGTCTGCAGCGTCGTGGGTGGTTCCACTCCAAGCTGCTCGCTTTAGGTCAAGCCTATGGACGGCCCATCCATGAGGCCGACTGAGACCGTCGCCTCGGGCCACAGATTGGTGAGGGTGTCAGGGTTAGAAACACAACCCCAGGAATTTGACCTTGGATAAGACAGAGCCGCAGCTATGCGAGCGTACAGAACCACCAAGTAACAGGTGAACAAGCTTGCTAATTAGAAAAGGTGCTGAGTCAGAGTCACGAGAGCGAGACACCACCCTGAGTAATTCACGCCTAGTGCTTTAAAAGGCCTGCGGGAGCCCTCATATGTGGTCAGGCAGGATAAGGGGAAGGAAGGAATGTAATGGCAAGGAAGGCTGATTTATTATATGTAGGGCAAGTTATGCCATCTTTATATTTGATGCTACTCTGAACTTATTTTCTGTTATCTTGTCATGCTGACTGCACTAAAGAAAGACTTATTTTGAAAGTGCTCTGTGTGTGGACTGTTTTTGCGAACAACCACATTCCACTGCGAGCGAGCCGATAAGGAAACTGCTACCGCCTCGACAGAGGGGTACCCAGCTTTGTCTACCCACTTGCTGCCGCTCCTTCCACCCTCTGGGTAGGAAGGGGGGGACTGAACCAAAGAGGGAGCTTGGAGGAGAGGAACTCTCATTTAGATCAGATTTATGCTGATTTAAATGGGCCTTCCCCTCCCTCCCCCAAGGATCAGCAGTATCCCAAAGAAGCAACCAGGAAGCATTAGGGCGATGAGGAGGAAGAGCTGGAGAACAGTGGACAGTGTTGGGGCTGGTCTCTGCTCCCTGTTCCACTATGATCAGATGTCAACCCAAGACCCCAATCCACCCCTTCCCCGAGCTGTACCTGGCCATTCTGGGGAGGAGCTCAAACATGGTATCCAAGACATTCCGGTAGCGTTTTTTCAGCTTAAACAGCCTGGCGGGGGGGGCAAGCAAAAGAACATTGCGTTAGCTCACATCAATACAAAACCAGGCAGAGTATAACCTTGCGCACCTGAGTCTCAATCTCCAGTACAAAGAATACAGAATAATGCTGTGACTCTACCTTTTCTTAGCCCATGTGACTTGGGCATAACTCTGTATTTTTAAACTTTTCGGCTGCGTTGGGCGATAGCCAATGGGATTGCTCCCAGGACCCTGTGCAATAACGCCAGGGGATCCCAGGAGCAATCCCATTGGCTGGTGGGAGGCATTCTCTAGGACCACTAGGTTGGCAACCTTCAGTCTCGAAAGACTATGGTAGAAGCCTACAACACCCGGTATTCCCAGGCGGTCTCCCATCCAAGTACTAACCAGGCCTGACTCTGCTTAGGTTCTGACGAGATCGGGAGATAGTGTTCAGTATAGGGAGATGGTTGGCAACCTTCAGTCTCGAAAGACTATGGTAGAAGCCTATAGCACCCGGTGTTCCCAGGCGGTCACCCATCCAAGTACTAACCAGGCCTGACCCTGCTTAGCTTCTGAGATCAGACAAGATCGGGAGATAGTGTTCAGTATAGGGAGATGGTTGGCAACCTTCAGTCTCGAAAGACTATGGTAGAAGCCTACAGCACCCAGTGTTCCCAGGCGGTCTCCCATCCAAGTACTAACTAGGCCTGACCCTGCTTAGCTTCCGAGATCAGACAAGATCGGGAGATAGTGTTCAGTATAGGGAGGTGGTTGGCAACCTTCAGTCTCGAAAGACTCTGGTATAAGCCTACAGCAGCTGGTATTCCCAGGTGGTCTCCCATCCAAGTACAGGCTTGACCCTACTTAGCTTCCGAGATCAGACGAGATCAGGCGTGTGCAGGGTAACAGTTGCTGCTGTGTTCTGAATAACTGTGTCCCGGCCAAGTGCTTGCCCATCAACTGTGTCCCTGGACATTGGCGTCCTTTTTTTTTGCATTCCAGATATTTGTGTCACGTATTTATATACTTTTTATTTTATATTTATGTACTTTTCTATTTTTAAAATGCAAAGGTAGGGTTAGAGCTGGGATAAGGAGCTGAACATAGAACACGGGATTTGTGGCCCAGTTATAGCTTGTTTGTTGCTTAGTAGTGGGGCACAAATTACCAGGATGCAAAAAAACTGGACGTGAATGTTCAGGGATGCCAATGACCAGGAAGCATTTGACCAGGACACAAAAGTCAGGAGGCAAATACCCTAGTATCATTCCTCCTCCCCGCCCCCCAACCTGGAAAACGGACACAATCTCAAGCAGTTTGCATATGCAATAATGGCTTGAGAGCAAGCCCGGACAGTTCTTCCCTGGACTTCGGCACCAATAGATATTCCATTCCACCTTCCCTCTCTCTCCTTCCAGAGAGGTCTCTCTCCTTCCAGTCTCACCTCAGCAGCTGCAAAGGCCGCAGGACCACGATGAAGTAGAAGGGCTCCTTGTCAAAGGCCAGCTCCAGGAGGCCCAAGAAGGCAAACAGGGTGACCAGAAAATCAAAGCTGGAAAATGCCAAGAGGGTTTTTTTCAGCTGTGAACCGGTGTGCAGACACATAAGAACATAAGAACAGCCCCACTGGATCAGGCCATAGGCCCATCTAGTCCAGCTTCCTGTATCTCACAGCGGCCCACCAAATGCCCCAGGGAGCACACCAGATAACAAGAAGACCTGCAAGGCTTCCTGGGAGTTGTAGTTAAGAACATAAGAACAGCCCCACTGGATCAGGCCATAGGCCCATCTAGTCCAGCTTCCTGTATCTCACAGCGGCCCACCAAATGCCCCAGGGAGCACACCAGATAACAAGAAGACCTGCAAGGCTTCCTGGGAGTTGTAGTTAAGAACATAAGAACAGCCCCACTGGATCAGGCCATAGGCCCAACTAGTCCAGCTTCCTGTATCTCATAGCGACCCACCAAATGCCCCAGGGAGCACACCAGGCAGTTCTGGCTTCCTGGTCGCTTCCCAGCAATGCACTTACAGGTTCCAGCCAGAGGAGAGGTACTCAATCGGCCCCAATCCCGTGATCTTCAGTAGCACCTCCACCCCATAGACTGTGGGCACAAGAAGGCGGAATGTCACACTGGCGTGTCACAGCCTGGCAATCAGGTGTTACTTGTAGGAAACACAGTATACATCCAGCTGGCTCAGGGCAGCCAAGCCATGCATGTTTTATAGGGGGGAGATGGAGTAGCACTCAATAATAATATTTGACACTGTAGTACTTTCTGAAAGTATGAAGTGTTTCGCATATATCAGGGACAGTGCAAGACTTTGGGGGCTTGAGGTAGTGCGCCAAATACTACCCCCCCTTAACCAGCGGTGCGCCACCTCTGCCCTTCGCACTCCCTGGATTGGAAAAGGAAGAGGGAGGAAAAGGAGGATGTTGAGGAGAGAAAAGAGTTGTGCTAGAGCATCTCTAATGAAGAAAGGGTGGAAGTGTGGAGGAGAGAAAAGCGCTGGCCTAGAGTGTCTCTAATGAAGATGCTCTGGCCCACCACTCTCTCTCTCTCTCTTCCACACTTCCTCTTTTGCTCCATCCCGCTCTCCTTTTTCCAATCTAGGGTGCGGAAGGAGGATCAGTGGAGGTGAGTGGGTGGACAGAAGTTGGGCCCTCCACCAATCCCCATCTGAAAGCAGGCCTTAGTCCATGGAGAAAGCTGTCAGGCTGCATTCTATGAACTTAGAAAGGTTTAAAATATGTGTCTATTTTCTATAGCAGGGGTGCCCAAACCCCAGCCCTGGGGCCACTTGCGGCCCTCGAGGCCTCTCAATGCGGCCCTCAGGGAGCCCCCAGTCTTCAATGAGCCTCTGGCCCTCCGGAGATTTGTTGGAGCCTGCACTGGCCCTATGCAACTGCTCTCAGTGCAAGGGCAACTGTTTGACAGTTTGGGTCCCTTTTGGGTTTGGGTCCCTTTCAGGGAGAAGGGCGGGATACAAATAAAGTTTATTATTATTATTATTATTATTATTTGACATCTCACGTGAGCTATAGGATGAGGGTTCCCTCCATTGATTGCTGTTTCACGTCTGTGAGGCAGCAGTGGCAGCAAAGGAAAGGCCAGCCTTGCTTTGTGCAAGGCCTTTTATAGGCCTTGAGCTATTGCAAGACCTTCATTCATTCATATAAGTTCATCTTTAATATATTCATTTATGTAAACTTATGTAAATTTATTCAAATTTTAAATGTAAATTAATTCCTTTTTTTGCCTGGCCCCCAACACAGTGTCAGAGAGATGATGTGGCCCTCCTGCCAAAAACTTTGGATACCCCTGTTCTATAATAAGGGTACGAGCTGCCACCCCTCCCCAGTCTGCATATTTGTGCCCTGCATGAAATCCAGTCATAAAAGAACAATACAGCATGATTCAGCAACAACCGCCCACCCCACCATTACAAAAGAAATGCCAAAAAACTCAGCCACATAAACAACATTTTATAGTCGACTGTCAAGTGCAGCTCCTCTGAGTTCGGGAAGTGTGCTCCACACCTGGGGGGGTAGCAAAACTTACTCGTGAGGAAGACAATGTAACTCCAGGGGACCTCCCGGGAGAAGATTCCATCTACAAAAATAGATCACAGATAGTAGCATCTTTAGAGACGTTTCGAAGCCAGGCTTGCCAGTTTTGCCCCCTGCATTTCCTAAGCTATTTCTTTAGGCCAATTGGAGGTGGGTTCCTCTCCTCTATCTCTGACCCCACCCCTCAGCCAGATTTCCCCACAATTTCTCAAGGGTTGGCAACCTTGTGACATCACCGGGGCCCTCTGCTTTGTGCCTTGACACCAGCAGATCGCACTCCAAAATACACAGGATCTGGGATGCCACTCTAACTGAAACTATGCAGGGGTCATAAAATTTTATTGAGTCACATTTTTATACCGCCCTTCCTCCAAGGAGCTCAGGGTGGTGCGCATAGTTCCTCCCCTCCTTTTGCGCTCACAACAACCCTGCGACGTAGACAACACCGACAGTGACTGGCCCAAGCTTTCCCTGTACCTCGCAGCATGAAGGTCTCCACGAGGATCCAGAGGCCGTTCACTGCCACCAGCGTGTCTACAAAGCACAAGGAAAAAAGCACATCGTTTATTTGGAAGGGCCATTTGGATGCACGAACAAGGTCAAAATCTTGCCTTTGGGAGGAGGGGATTAACGAGGATCACTTTGCCTGTTTGCAAAGTAAATTCTCAGTTGACACCAAGACCCCTCAGCGCTCAACGTGGCACATCAGATGTTGCCCCTCCTTCCCCGGCAGTGTGCCAGTCCGTACCCTCCCACTCCCCCCTCTTCCTGTTCCCAACAGCAATGGTGGCATGACAGACAGACCCAATATTTCATGTAACCACATGCAGGACCCGGCCACAGCCATGAGGCCTACTGAGGCAGTTGCCTCAGGAAGCAGGTTGGCAAGATACACCTGCTCCGCTGTTCTTCCTTTTCCCACTCCCTGGATTGGAAAACGACAAGGGGAACAGAATTGTGGAGGACCTTTCCACCTTTATTGGCATAAACAATCCAACAAGAAAACAAAATCAAAACATTCAAGGTAGCCACCAATCATCGATCAGGCAAAGAAATACAGAGGAATTTACGCCTCGACAGTGCCTTAAATATCTATTTTGCTACATTTGATGAGCGGCACTCATTTCTCCCGTCCAACAAGTACCGGACCAAGTCTGTATCTGAACCATGAAAGTTTTCCAGGAATGGATATAGAAATCGACGGCGTAAATCAATATAGTGCGTACAGTACAAAAGTACATGGGTCAAGGACTCTTTTGAGGTCAGGTGGCAAGAACATGACTGGGGACTTTCCAGTGGTCTATTAAATCTTGCTCTTAGTACATTTGTAGGTAAGATATTAAACCTACCCAGTGTATTCCTCTGTATTTCTTTGCCTGATCAATGATTGGTGGCTACCTTGAATGTTTTAATTTTGTTTTCTTGTTGGATTGTTTATGCCAATCCAAGAGATTGTTTATGCCAATCTCTTCCAAGAATTGTGGAAGAGATGCGGAGGAGAGGCGAGTGGTGGGCTAGAGCGTCTCAGCACTGCAGTGATGTTGTCACGAGTCACATTGAATTTTTTTTTTTTCCCCCTGGAGCAGTGACCAAAAACCCTCTCCAGAAAGATCGCTGGGCTGGGCTGGAGTTGGATCACCTCTGGACCCAGCCACAGCACCTCTCCAGTGACGATTTCCAGAACAAAAAGGTACATCTTTTTCACAAAGCCCCAGACCCCAGGGCTATACAGTAGGTTCTCGGTCTCTAATTTTCTCAGAGGCTGTCCTTTTAGGGATGGCAAATGAACTTCAAACTGACGGTGGCTAAGCAGACACCATTTGGAGAGTCGGCAATGGTCACTTACACATGGTGTACTGAAAGGCTCGGGAATTCACCAGCATATTAATGCCTGTTGGAAGGAAGAAAAAAAAAGAAGAAGAAAAAGATGTTTAAAAGCAAGGTTCCCAAGCTGTGATGCCTCAGGGCATTGTGGTGCATCACAAGGATGCCCCTGGTGGAGCCCTCCTACTTGTTCTACCAAGCACCATCGTCTTGGAGCTCACAAAATCTCACAAGATTTGGGCGCTGCCATCTTGAGATTTGAGATTTTGTGAGATCTACCATCTTGGAGCAGGGAAGAAGAAGCTACAGGTAACCCCCAGTAAGTTTGGGAACCACTGGCTTAATCTCAGGCCCTTCCTGGCTTCCCACAAGGAAGAGAAGGTTCATTTCTCTTTCACAGATCTCCATGATGGGTTGTCTTCTGCATTCTCTCCCAAGCACACCATCTCCACTGTGTTGCACATTCATATTTAAGGGGAGGAGACAGAGAAGAAATGAAGCATCACTCTCGGAGGCAGGCCTTTGGGGATTCAAACATGGCTTTCAAGCCACGGTAGGTATATTGGAATCTCGGTAGATCTGGCAAGGAGGTAGGGTGTGGTGTCAGCAGTGGCCCCTTTAAGGGTAAGGCCTGGGCATCCAGCAGAGTGTGCTGCACAGCTGCAGCCACTTGAAGGCAATAGGGCCCTCAGGGATATAAGAAGCACCTGAGGTAGGAAGGGTTTGTGGGCAGCAGGAGGAGGAAAGCTTGAGGAAGGACAGACTGGATTAATGGACTAAGGAATTGATGGCTAATGGACTGCTGATGAACTGGTGTGTGACTGGGCTTTGGAAGCTGCCGGAGCAGAAACTACTGGAGACACTGGGACTGGTGTTTGGCTGCTGTGCCCAGGACCTGCTGAGGACCAAGGGGCTGCTGTAGTGGCGGGAGGCTGCTGGCAGGAGGGAGGACCTCAGTAGGTTAAACAGGTGAGCTGCCCTGGTGGTGGGGTCCAGTGGTGCTGCAGGGCAGAACTGGGGTCATTTTTTGGGGAAAGAAGGGGAGCTGGTTGGCTAAAAGTGGGCATAGTTCTCCAGGTGGAGTTTGGACTGGGAATCTGGCAGAACAGTAGGTTACCTTTGAAAATAAGGAATGCTGTTTGTGGAAGGTCATCAAACCAATGCTCCCGGTTCTTTTTGACCTGGGAACAGAAAAAAGGCATGACGAGTTGAGGTCTTCAGCTCCTCGAGAGTTGGTACCTGCCCCCAAACCCCAATCTGCAACCTGGGACCCAATGCCAAGAGCCAAGCAGCTGAGAGGGTACGGCAAGTAAGGGATCACAGCTCGTCTTCCTTCCCAGCCAATCAGCACATGCTGCTACAGTGCCATTTTGCCCGTCTGTCTGCCCAGGTTGGTTGGGAGGAGAGAAGGGGCGAAAGAACAACATGGCAACTGTGTGTGTGTGTGTGTTCAAATTTTGAAAGGCAAAAGGGAGAGACAGAGAGGCAAAGCAGAGAGCAGGGAACGGCCAGGAAAAAACAGGTAGCTAAGCTGAGAGACAGAGGATTGTAACCCCTCCAAAGTAACCCCTCCAAAGTCCCTGATGGGACAGACCTCGTCTAGGACCCATAGCCCTGGTGACAGTTCACATAGTACAAGCCTACGCCTAAAAATATAGGGCAGGAGCAGCCAGCCATGACCTACTTGTTAAAGTCCTCCAATATATACATTTCTACAAATCAGTATTATATCAAGGAGAGCCAAAAAAAAAATCATTTTTACAGGACTTCCCCTCTCTCCTCCACCCTCTGTCCCCACACCTCTCCAAAGTCTCCATCCTCACTAATCCGATTGGCTACCCTGCTTCCAACACCCCCAGTCGAGAAACCATCAATTTAAAAAAAAAAGAACACCTACCTTCCATTTCAAACCCACAACTTCATAGAAATTGTACATGTCCTCAAGACTGAAAGAGAAGATAGAGTTTTGTAAGAACTGGTTTTGCGGGATTGTGTGTGCGGTTCTCCCATTCCAAGGCCTCCCAGAACTATGGAATTAAACAGTCACAGAAATGTACTTGGCTAGTTGTCGCTCTGTAGGGTCGCCCTTTGGGGTCCACTGAGAAATTCAGAGCACCCACCTGGGGGCCATTCCTCCCAAGAACAAACAATAAGGCCTAGGGGTCGGACTCAGCCCTCCGACTGCTAGATGCCCATGACCAACACATCAACCCTTCTCCCATGTGCGTAAGCCTCCCAAGGCCGTCTCTGCCCATCCAAGTGAAGCAGCCTCAATCTCAGACATAGCATGGCCATGGCAGGAGGGCATATATGGGGTACAAAGTGAGTGCAAGGGAGGGTGATGTCATAAAAGCCTTTGAGAGCTTGTGTTGAATCTAGGAGCAGGCAGGGAGCTAGAGAAGAGCTCCCTGTGGTTGGTCTGTGGAACTCCTTGCCACAGGATGTGGTGATGGCGTCTGGCCTGGACGCCTTTAAAAGGGGATTGGACAAGTTTCTGGAGGAAAAATCCATTATGGGTTACAAGCCATGAAGTGCATGCACAACCTCCTGATTTTAGAAATGGGCTATGTCAGAATGCCAGATGCAAGGGAGGGCACCAGGATGCAGGTCTCTTGTTATCAGGTGTGCTCCCTGGGGCATTTGGTGGGCTGCTGTGAGATACAGGAAGCTGGACTAGATGGGCCTGTGGCCTGATCCAGTGGGGCTGTTCTTATGTTCTTAACTACAGTTCCCAGGAAGCCTTGCAGGTCTCTTGTTATCTGGTGTGCTCCCTGGGGCATTTGGTGGGCCGCTGTGAGATACAGGAAGCTGGACTAGATGGGCCTATGGCCTGATCCAGTGGGGCTCTTCTTATGTTCTTATGTTAAGAGGTTTAAGAAAGGGCAGGATACAATCCATGCCACACTTGCAGCTGTCACAGCAAGGGACTTAAGACAAGCCCATGGAAGATGAGCAAAGAGGGGGCTGCAGTAGTCCTTGTTACAGGATTCTGGGGGTTGATGCAGCTGAATTTTTTAGAAATGAAATATAATTTATTCCCAGATGCTTCTAGAAAAAAAAAAAAGTAGGAGTCCTCACCTGATGGAAGGGGTATGGCTTTGACTCAGTGCTTTGAAAGTAAGGTAGCGGTCTCTGGCACTCATCCGAGGTCTATAAAACCGCATGAGTCCATCGAACTGCTTGAAGGAGATGCCAGAGGGACTCTAGAAAGCAAAAAAGGATTGCCACAAGTCAGCACTTCACAGTCGTTCCAAGCGTACGACAATCATGTACAGGAGCCCACCGGACTGAGCCTCTTACCGCATGGTTTACTGCATGGTTTCACTGATGGCCAGCTAGTGGCCCATGGCATCCCAGGGAGTGCCTCGCTACGGCTCTGCCCTAAGTGAAGTTGCGCAGAGAAAGCAAGGCCCTCGGTGCGCGTCACCGCGCATTCTGCAAGCCAAATGCTCAGAATGCCCAAACCCCTCGGGAATTGCTGCGCTTAGCGGGGAGCATTCGTATCCAGCTGGCAGGCAAAAGAGGCAGGGCCATCTTGGCGGTGACCCCACCGCTGAAGATCTCCCATCCCAGAGCAACCTACAGAGTGTGCAGTTTTCAGAAAGAAGCCAGGAGTTTACCTGATGGACCACCTCCCCTGTAAGAGTCTACCCACATTCTGAGACCTATACGGAAGGCTCTCTTACATACATCCCATTGCCAGAAGAAGCTTGGCCAATGGTGATACACAGGGGGGCCTTTTCTGCAGTGGCCCCCTCCACGTGGAACTCCCTCCTATGGGAAGTATGTCTCGTCTCCCCCCTTCACAGTTTCAGAGGGGGCTAGAGATACACCTTCTTTAGCCTAGATGATGTTTAGCTTTATGCTGGTATCCCATATCTGCTGCTTTGTTTTGTGAGTTTTTATATACAATTTGTTTATGGGTTTTATATACAATTTGTTTATTGGGTTTTTAATGATGGCAAGGTGCCTTGAATTACAAAAGAAAGGCGACATGAAAACACCTTTTAAAATAAAAAAAATAAACAGATAAAACAAAATCTGTCTACCAAGAAAAATTTTATAAATAAATGTATGAGCAACAATATTGGCAATTCCTTAGCAGGGACATGGAACATTTGAAGTCCTGCATATATATTTGTACACACCCACAACTGTTACCCTGCACATGCCCGATCCCGTCTGTTCTCGGAAGCTAAGCACGGTCAGGCCTGGTTGGTACTTGGATGGGAGACCACCTGGGAACACCGGGTGCTGTAGGCTTCTCCCATAGTCTTTCGAGACTGAAGGCCTATACTGAACACTATCTCCCGATCTTGTCTGATCTCGGAAGCTAAGCAGGGTCAGGCCTGGTTAGTACTGGGATGGGAGACCGCCTGGGAATACTGGGTGCTGTAGGCTTATACCATAGTCTTTTGAGACTGAAGGTTGCCAACCATCTCCCTATACTGAACACTATCTCCCGATCTTGTCTGATCTTGGACGCTAAGCAGGGTCAGGCCTGGTTATTACTTGGATGGGAGACCACCAGGGAATACCGGGTGCTGTAGGCTTCTACCATAGTCTTTCCAGACTGAAGGTTGCCAACCATCTCCCTGTACTGAACACTATCTCCCGATCTTGTCTGATCTCGGAAGCTAAGCAGGGTGAGGCCTGGTTAGTACTTGGATGGGAGACCGCCTGGGAATACCGGGTGCTGTAGGCTTATACCATAGTCTTTTGAGACTGAAGGTTGCCAACCATTATACCCACAACATAGGGAGCCATGTACCTGTTTGCTGACCAGCAGGTGGTAGGCATGTTGGATGGCTGTACGCTTGTGAAGCAGCAGGGACCGGAACTTCTTTTTTTCAATATCGTTGAAAGTATCAAATACCACAGCCAGGAGCTAAAGGACAAGCAGAAAAAGAGAAATATCTGACTCCCTTTGTTGAGGGGACCCCCCTCCCTTCAATTCCCCTCCACAAAACGGGACTCTAAACTCCCACTGTTTAGAAATGGGCTATGTCAGAATGCCAGATGCAAGGGAGGGCACCAGAATGAGGTCTCTTGTTATCTGGTGTGCTCCCTGGGGCATTTGGTGGGCCGGTGTGAGATACAGGAAGCTGGACTAGATGAGCCTATGGCCTGATCCAGTGGGGCTGTTCTTATGTTCTGAGGGGAGCCCTGAACCTTGCTGGGTGAAAATCTATTCTCCTCCGCTTCATCAATCATCAAATATGCACCAATCAGAAGCCTAAGTGACTTCAGAGATGGCAAAAGTGCGGAGGAAAGGGCAGGAGATGGTGGGCTAGAGAGTCTCCATAGTTCCTCTTCCAATTCCTTTTCGAATCCAAGAAGCAGAAAGGAGAGCATTAAAGAGAGCAAAATTCAGAGCATGGATTCCAGAGCTGGGGGTTTTGGCCCAGCTCTGACAACCAAGACAGGGATGAGCAGGTGTCACTAAGAAAGAGGTGCAAATCAAACGCTTCATGCTATAGAGATCCTCATGTTCTGCCCTAGCAGTGGACAAAAAAACCCAGAAAAACCCACATCTAAATGAGAGCAGAGATTCTGGGACGCATCCTCGTGACTTACCAAATTCATAATGAAGTACAGCTCAATGGAAAGGTAGATGATGAAAAACACACAGGACCAGCGAGAGCGGGCGTAAGAGGGCATCATCACATCTGGGAAACTGCAGACAGAAACACTTTGTTGGTGTGATATTGGCACACTCTTACAGCCCAATCCTATCCACACTTTCCAGGGAATAAGCCGCATTGACTCTAATGGGGCTTACTTCTGCGTAGACACGCATAGGATTGGGCTGTTAATCAGCAAATATAACCGAGACTGGTGGGAGGGGGGAATTGTGGCACAGACGCAGCAAGGCTAGATTGTGTCTAACACTGCAGTCACACATTTGAAACTGACCATGTTACACTCTCACTAGGAGCCAGTGGTTGCAAGTGGATCCAGGTTCAGATTCCAGCTCAGCCACAAAGCTTACTAGTAAACTTTGGGTTGGTCACTATCTCTCCGCCTAGCCGACTTCACATGTGATGGTCGCAAGGATAAAAGTTATGCATTGAGAACACACTGGTGAACATAGGATATATCCTATGCCATATCCCATCTCCTGCAGCTCTTTGTGCTGGGCTGATGTGCGTTCTGCAGGAGGGCAAAGAAACCGTCACATTAAAATACTGAATGCTAGAACTGGGGGCATCCAATGAAACTGGCAGGAGATGTAGAACAGACAAACAGAGGTACTTCTTTGCATGGCGCATCGGTAGTCTGTGGAACCCCTTGCCACAAGATGCGGGGCTGGCCACTGGTTCGAAGGGATTTCAGATTGGACAAAATCATGACAGGTCTCCCAAATGCTACTAGTTACAATGACAGTGTGCTACCTCCAAGGTATCTCTTGCAGGGAGCAAAGGTGGGAGAGATGCATGTGTTTCTCTCTCCCCCCCCCTCTCGCTCTTGCTGGTGGGTATTCTAGAGGCAGCTGGTGGGCTACTGTGCGGAGCAGAATGCTGGTCTAGATGGGTCATGGGTCTGATCCAACAGGGTTCCTCTGATGCTCTTATATTTACTAGGAAGCAAGCCTCACCTGTACACCTGATTTGTTCTGAGCAAACACATTCAGACCTGGGCTGTCTTTTTTTTAAAAAAAAAAAAAAGGCAACATTCAACTTTAGAAATATTTTGCGAGCACCAGGGCTTACTTTGCAGTTGTCAGGAGAACAAAGAGATTCATGAGGCTGTTCTCCAAGGTGTTGAAATACTGTAGGGGAAGGGGAACAAAAGAATCTGTGAGAAAAACAAACCGAACGGCTGACAACTGTCACACAGAACTCCCGGTTCCTGGGAGTCAGGTCAAACAGGCCATCTCAGCGGCGGTTGTTGGTCTTGCCATCTAACCGCACAGCAATAATTCCCTACTGCGGTGGTTCCCAAACTCAACAAGTCCATGACACCCTTGGCACTCGCAGGGGTTCTGCATAGTGACACCACCGTGTGCCTTCTTCTTCCTGGCTTGCTGGGCTAATATCGCACGAGAACTTGCTAGAATAGCACAAGATCTTGCACTATTCCCACAAGATTTCCTGCAACGTCGACCTGGCAAGCCTGGAAGAAGAGGCCCTTGTGAGTATGCCATGGTGCCCTTGGGTGTTGTAACACCCCTGTTAGGGGCCTCTGCTCTACTGGATTAGATACAGAGGCAGGCAGATTCACTTTCTAAGTGCAGAATCCAAGGCTGGGACCGTGGATTCCTTCAGTGCCAGCCAGCCACAAGCAGTAGTAAGATCATAGGTTGAATGGTACCCCCTTGTGCATGAACCCCTGCCCCCCATCTGGGCTTCTTTAAGAGTTAGCATGCTGGAGTCAAGACCCCCCCCCCTTTTGCTTTTGAGGAAAAGCCCACAATAGCAAATATTCTGGAACGCAAGAACTGGTGTTTACTTACCGGATCAGATTTGTTAGGAGAGAATAAATAGAAGCCTGGAGAGTTTGAGGAAGGAAAAACAAACAGATGATTTTAAGCAACCAACAATGAAAAACTCCCTTCCTGCAAAGGGTATCATTTAATTTAATTCATAGAAACAAAGGAAGCAGCTGTCATACATAAAACATACATACAGGTGACATACACAAACCAGTACAGTAGCGTAACATGGGGGGGCTGTCTCTATCCCTTCCAACACAGAAGGTTGCTGTAGGGTGACATTCCCTCCACCACCATGTTTTAGTCCCTGAACCGCCCCAAATCCCTCAACCTGCATTTGATGTTCTGTGAGTTGGTCATTCTCTTTTGCCCCACCTTGCTTCATTCTGATTTCTCCAGTTCAAAATTCTTTGGCCAACCATAGGGATAAATTTCTTATGAAGGGCAATCAGTCTCATTTCCAGTTTTTTGGGGAGGGTGGAGCGGGGCAAAAGCCCAGTGAAAACTCTGGCAGCGGATTCCATGCAGCCACAAGTGCTCTACCACAACTCTCCAAGAACATAAGAAGAACTGGATCAGGCCAAAGACCCATCTAGTCCAGCTTCCTGTATCTCACAGGAGCCCACCAAATGCTCACCACACAAGACAACACGATCCCTGTGTCCTGTTGACACTCCCTTGCATCTGGCATTCAACGATGGTCTACTTCTAAGACCAGGAGGTTGTATATACTTATCATGGCTTGTAACCTGTGATGGACTTTTCCTCCAGAAATCTGTTCAATCCCCTTTTAAAGGCATCTCGGCCAGGTGCCATCACCACATCCACCACATGGCAAGGAGTTCTACAGATTAATTTCCAGTTTCGTAAAGAAATATTTTCTTTGGTCTGTTCTAACTCTTCCGACACTCAATTTTAGTGGATGACACCTGGTTCTAATCTTGTGTAAGAGAGAAAAGAACATCCCACTATTCACTCTATCCATCTGCTGCATAATTTTATGTGTCTCAATCATGTCCACCCTCAGGTGCCTCTTTTCTAGAAGAAAGAGCCCCAAACACTATAGCCTTTCTTAGTAAGGAAGGTGCCCTGGCCCAATAATCATTTTGGTCACTCTCTTCTGCACCTTTTCCATTTCCACTATACCTTTTTTTAGATGCGGTGACCAAGACTGTATGCAATACTCCAGGTGTGGCTCTAAAGTTTCATACCCTTCCTGGCCTAGCTTCAGATGGAGAGAGAACACCAAGAGGAGGGCTTCGGATGAAGACAAGGTGGCCTTGTAGGACAACTGAAGGAACCTGTTCTAGAGACACATTGCTGGCTCTCCCGCTAGATACGCGGGCGGCCCAAAGCCTTCTGGCAATGCTCACAGACAGGAAATGCTCTAGGTACATACCGAGAATGGCAAAGATAACCATGAAGAAGAAAAGGAGGAGGAGGATGTCAATGAATGGAGGGAGAGACTGGAAGATCTGCCGCAGGTTTCTGAAAGAAAAGTTAGAATTATCACTTATCTCAAGAAACGCCATCTCTTAAAACGAAAACAAGTGTGGAACACCAATGGCCTTCTTAGTTAAGACCTGCTGGCACATTCCCAAGGGCCTTTACAACAGGACATCCTGTTCTCACTCCAAGAATTCAGGGCCATTTGGGGTAGAAGACGCTCTCACCTAGAGGGAGTGGTGAATGCTTGCAGGCAAGATGGAGCCTGAGGTTTGAGCTTTGGACATCAGGAAATGGGCCTAAATATGATGTGATCACAACTTTAGTAAAGCAAAAATCTCCTTCATGCGCAAGCCCAAGTCGGAAGGCCAGGCAGCCCCCACCCCTACCTTCTGACAGCTCCACAGTAGCGACAGTCCACCAGGAAGATACAGCGTAAAGCTCTAGTGATCCGGACGTGCGACGTCTGGCGCACCAGAACCACAATCGCCTCGATAAACTGAAGCACCAGGACGCAGCTCTGCAAGGGAAGAAAGGCAGAGAAGGTGAAAGCCGGATAAGGCTCTGGTCTCCTATCCCAGGGTCTTTTGAATTGGCTTCCCAGCAGGGTTTAAGCCACTTCATCAGGCAAACTGTTACCCTGCACATGCCCAATCTCGTCTGATCTTGGAAGCTAAGCAGGGTCAGGCCTGGTTAGTACTTGGATGGGAGACCGCCTGGGAATACCGACTGCTGTAGGCTGATACCATAGTCTTTTGAGACTGAAGGTTGCCAACCATCTCCCTATACTGAACACTATCTCCTGATCTTGTCTGATCTTGGAAGCTAAGGAGGGTCAGGCCTGGTTAGCACTTGGATGGGAAACCGCCTGGGAATACCAGGTGCTGTAGGCTGATACCATAGTCTTTCGAGACTGAAGGCTGCCAACCAACCAACCATCTGACACTCTCCAGTCCTGCGCATGACTGGCGGGGCGCCCAACTCCTCTTCCTGTTCCCCAGATTTGAAAAGGAAGAGAGCAACAGAGCAGAAGTGTGGAGGAGCAGAGAGTGGGAGGCTAGAGCAGGGGTCTCCAAACTTTTCGGCACAAGGGCTGCATTGTCTACTTGACACAGTGTCAAGGACTGGAAATAAAGAAATAAGAGACAGAAGAGGGGAGAATGGATTTTGAAAAATCCCTCCTCTTTCCAATTCGACTGCTGAGTCCCACTCAGCTTCCCTCCCTCCCTCCCTCCCACGAACACATGTGCACCCTCCAAATGCCTTCACTCACTCGCTCCCCCCCTCACATGGAAGACAGCAAAGGAACGAAGCACCCAGCAGCTGCTGCAAGCGTATTTTTTTCCCCCTCACTCAGAGCTCAAAGTTGCCCAGCACTGCAGAAGCCATCAAGCCACCTTTCCAGCCAGTCCCACCTCCTCTGACTCCACTCCTGAGCATAGATCTGACTTGACTATGCAGGAGGTCTGGTCTAGAGGGTAGAGCCTCCATTTGCCTGAAGATTAACATCCACAAGGTCGCCAGTTCGAGGCCACCGGCACCGTGCGACCTTGAAGCAGCTGGCAAGCTGCAGCTGAGCTGTTCCATCTGCTCGGAGCGTGGGAGGATGGAGGCCAGAATGTGAAACCAGATCGGAGTGTAACACCTTGAATGTGGTGGTTCTTGAAAGGAGAACCTTCTTTCAATTTGTAAAAATGCCCGCGTGGATTTAACAAGCCTGCCTGTGTAAACCGCCTTGAATAAAGTCTTGAATAAAGACCAAGAAAGGCGGTATATAAATACTGTATATTATTATATTATATTATTATTGACTCCCCCCCCCCCCACACACACACACTCTCCAAGTTCCTTTCCTCTGGCTGCCATCCAATTCCTGGCTCCTGCAAGAGTGAAGGCCAGTGTGAGACCGGCAGCCTGCTCTCAGTCATACAGGGTGTGTGCCCCTCAAGCTGCAGTGAGGCCCCGGCTGCCAAGAGGACCCGCTCTCGCTGCAGAGAGCCTGCACGCGCTCCAGGAGGCTCTTTAAGAGACATAGATTAAGACGCGTGTTGCTCTGCGTTCATCATAAGTGATAACAATATGCTGAGCTCACAATATAGAAATATCCCAAGATGCCCAGTTCACCCATAAGGCTCTTCTCTGACCAAAAGCCAGCATCTAAAAATCCCTCTTAGAGAACAGGCTAACTGTGGTATGTTCACAAGGGTAAACAGAAAGTCATAAATAAGAGCCATAAACAAATAAAAGGGATGCATAGAGGACCAGATCCTTTGTAATGGATATATCTGTAAACAAATTGCCCGATGCGTATCGAATTGCCCTCCTGAACATCCTGAGGATCAAGATGTTGATCTGATAACCAAGCCAAATGTTTGTGGGACTGTTGGTCTGTTATTTGTCCCATGCTTGCCATGGATGTGTTTTGCTCTCTTTGTGTGCTCTTTTGTCCCCCCTCCCCTACCTAGTCTATCCTATAAAACCAGCATCATTGTAATTGTTCACGGTCTCTCCACGTGTGTGTGTGTTTGTGGAAGGCCCCGTTTGCAAACGAGTAAAACGTTAGAAGTCCTTTGAATTCTCCTGTCGCCTGTTTGTTTGCCTCTCCAAAAATCCAAAGAACCGTGTGTGTGTTCATTCGGGAACATAAGGATTAAGCTTTCCTCCTCCATCAAGTCTACCGCAGGTTACTGGCACCATTATCTGGGTGGCACGCAGATTGGATAAAATCATCCCAGGGGTTGGATGTGGCCCGCAGGCTGGGATTTGGAGACCCCTGGGCTACAGCATCACTCAGAGCATCTCCCCCCCCCCCGCCACCCCTGCCATCACTGCCAACATAGGTCGGAAACAAGAGATGAATTTGAGTCCCACTCCCTGGTTCCTGCAGCAGCACAGATCAAACAGGCCAGGGGGTTACCAGCGGTTCACCTTGACCATGGTCCTTTTGTGCCGGATATAGGTGCGGAAACCCAGCCACCTCATTTTCATAGCCAGCTCGAACACCACAACTCCCAGGGCCAGCAGCTCCAAGGTGGCGTGAACCTGTAAGCAAGAAGGTCACAACACTCATTTTTCTCACTGGACAAATTAGCAAATGTTTAGACCTTCAGCACCACTGCGTTCAATAGGAGTTACTCCCAGGCAAATGCTTACCAGATAATAGACTTAATAGATCATTAACGATATACTATCTCTGGGAAAGCCAAGGGCTTTGAATTTATCATAGGCCCTTAGTCAAATTTCTCAGTTTGCCTCTTACTTAACCTGACGCTTCTTCTCAGCCTTTGAAAAAGGTTTCCAAGGTGGCATCTAAGCACTCCTGTTAATGGCATCACCGCTCCTGTCTCAGGAGGTGTCCGAGCACTCCCCTTCATCTGCATCCCTGGATCTATCCTTCAGGCCCAACAGACTTCCTTCATCCACCCTCATGCACCACCCCCCCCCCCCCGTTCCCAGGGGACGTACATAAATGCCAAGGCGCAACATGGGGACCGCAGGAGCCTCGCAGAGGGACAACAGCAGGAGCAACAGCGCTGTGACCAGCTCCATCAGGTAGAAGAGATGGTTGTGTACAAAGAGGTAAGCGGCCAACGCTTTGACGTCCTTGGGGTGCGTGAAGAATTTGTCATTGTTCTCTCCTTCCTAGTTCGGGAGACAAATCACAAAACGGCAAACCAAAATACACTATAGACAGGCAGTCCAACAAAAGCACAAGCAAAGCAATTCATTCATTCATTCATTCATTCAAATACTGGTTTGCCACCTTTCCGTCCCATTAAAGCAGTGGTTCTCAAACATTTTAAGCACCGGGACCCACTTTTTAGAATGACAGTCTGTCAGGACCCACCAGAAGTGATGTCATTAATCCAGAAGTGATGTCATCAAGCAGGACAAATTTTTAACACCCCCATATGACAAAATGACCATCTGTTAGGACCCACCAGAAGTGATGTCATTAATCCAGAAGTGATGTCATCAAGCAGGACAAATTTTTAACACCCCCATATGACAAAATGACCATCTGTTAGGACCCACCAGAAGTGATGTCATTAATCCAGAAGTGATGTCATCAAGCAGGACAAATTTTTAACACCCCCATATGACAAAATGACCATCTGTTAGGACCCACCAGAAGTGATGTCATTAATCCAGAAGTGATGTCATCAAGCAGGACAAATTTTTAACACCCCCATATGACAAAATGACCATCTGTTAGGACCCACCAGAAGTGATTTCATTAACCTGGAGGTGATGTCATCAAGCAGGACAAACTATAACGCCCTCATATGACAAAATCAAATCAAAGTAAATAAGTAAATGAAAGGTTTACAATAAGTTTAAAATTTTGTTTTAAATAAAGAACACTCTTAACCCTCCCAAGCAGTTCCTGATCTGTTTTTAAAAGGTTCCCAAACATCCCAAAGGCTGCACTTCTATCCACACTTACCAGGGAGAAAGTCCCATTGTTAAAAGCGTTTATAGTAGCCTGTTAAAAGTACATATCTGTTACATTTCCTCGGATGCAGTCACAGACCATGGTGGCATCAAGTCTAATATATTAAACATAAAATGCACCTTGAAATGAATGGGGACCCACCTGAAATTGGCTCGCAACCCACCTGGAAGGTCCACAGCCTAGAAGGTCCACACCCACCCATTAGTTAATCTTTTTGAAGGTGACTGGTGTTAGCCAGTCAGTGTTAGAGCCAGTTAGAGCCAGAGCCAGTGTTAGAGCTGGTGATAGAGCCAGTCAGGACTCTCTGAGGAGGGAATTTGACAGGCTGGTTGCAGATTAAGCCCAACTGTCAACAACACAGGCTACAATCCTATACACACTTTCCTGGGAGTAAACCCCATTGAACACAATGAGACTTACTTCTGAGTAGACATGAATAGGATTGCATTGACAGACTTTTAAGCAGGCTTGGAAATTAAACAGAAGCTGGACAGGCACTGGAGATGGTCTAGGACAGGGATGAAAAACTTCTTAAATATAAAGGGCCGAAATCAGCATTCTTGCCGCCTACTGACGCACAGAAGTGACATCATTAAGCAGAAAGTGACATCATTAAGCAGATGATGGCCAGAAATCAGCACTTTGTTCTCACACAGAGACTGTGTGACCAAATTAAAATAGCTGCAAATGACCAAAAGAAAAAATGTGCAAATTTTATTCATGTTTTCAAGATGTGAGAGAGCCCAATTACCACGCTGGGAGAGCCCAAATATAACAGGGGCTGGATAAATTACTTTGGGGGCGCGCATTCGACCTGCAGGCCTTATGTTTGACACCCCTGCTCTAGAAGGAATTCCTGCTATGGGCAGGAGGTGGACTAGATGACCTGGTAGGCACTTTCCTATGATTCTCCCACTTTTCATGAGGTTTGATAGTAAGCAAAACAAAGTAAAGGAAGAGGGGTTTGATGGTTAGGTGTGGTGCAAGAGCCCCCAACGTCTTCAGCTTATCAAGTCTCTTGCAGACATAGATTAAGACGCGTGTTGCTCTGCGTTCATCATAAGGATTAAGCCTTCCTCCTCCATCAAGTCTACCGCAGGTTACTGGCCACTACTGCAGCAGATCAAACAAGCCACCAAAAAAGCTTTGCATTTTCAGTTCCTGTGCAACTTCAGCCACAAGCCCGATGCACATTTACCCGAGCACCATTCCCATCAAATTCAATGGCCCCAAATTCCAAAACTGACATGCTACCACCTCTTTTGACACCGCGCCATCTATGCTGCAACGCTGCCCTCTTGCCCTTCCCGCAAGTGTCCACACAGCAAGCCAAAGGAGGTAGATAGCTGGAGGTAGACCCACCTGGAGGTAGATAGCTGCCTCTTGGTAATTCATCTCCCAGTTGTGTCTTGCGCAGCTTTGTCGAGGAAGGCAGTCCCCGGCTGCTGGGCTGGGCGTGTCGTCGACAAAGTCGTAGTTGCCGCCATCTTTGTCGACAGGAAAAGAGCAAGAGAGAGAAAATCTGCAGTTATTTATAACTTATTTATAGATCAAGAGCATCTTCCCATTACCCGTGCTTCATCTCCCTCCCTGTTGTCTCCCCATGTCAAATTTTACGATTTAAAGTCCAGGGATGGTTGCCTGTTTATTCATAGCTGTCTAGAGCACTGGTTCCCAAACTTCTTAGCATCAGGACCCACTTTTTTAAACAACACTCTGTCAGGACCCACCTAGGTTTACCAGACTTTAAGGAGATACAGGCAGCAACTGTTACCCTGCACATGCACGATCTTGTCTGATCTCGGAAGCTAAGCAGGGTCAGGCCTGGTTAGTACTTGGATGGGAGACCGCCTGAGATTACTGGGTGCTGTAGGCTTCTACCATAGTCTTTCGAAACTGAAGGTTGCCAACCATCTCCCTATACTGAACACTATCTCCTGATCTTGTCTGATCTCAGAAACTAAGCAGGGTCAGGCCTGGTTAGGACTTGGATGGGAGACCGCCTGGGAATACCGGGTGCTGTAGGTTTCTACCATAGTCTTTCGAAACTGAAGGTTGCCAACCAGGAAGAAATATTTATTTATTTACTTAAGTAATAATATCCAGAAAAAAGACCCTCAGAAATTTATCTCCCATTGATAGATGTGCCCTATGAATTTGCCCAATTAAAAGCCATTCAAGCCAGTGGCTGTCACCACTTCTTGTGGCTGTGAATTCCACAGGCTAAGGCTGCGATGCAAATATTAATGAAGCAGAGCCTACTAGAGATAAGGAAAGGAGAGCTCCAGATTTCCCCTGGCTACCGTCACACACAGGGGCTCACCTCCATGGCATGGAATCACCCCATTTCTTTCCCTCCCTGAGTGGAGGGTTCGAGTCATGGGCATTTACCATTGGCTTCAGGCTCAGTCCATTGGGAATCCCCCCAAGGCCTTCCCGAAAGCCCCTCGAACTGGAAAGCAGGCAGCTCCCCTTCGTAGCGGTCAGCCATGGACCGTGAAGATAAATGCAAAATCCCGGAAGGAAAGGAAAATCACCCGTCCTTAATCTTGTGGTTGCAGAACTAGAACCACTCTGTGGAAAACATGGCATCTCAGGAGGTGGCTCAACAAGGGGTGAGCTTCACGGGGCAGTGGGAAGCAAAGTCCCCAGGAAAGAAACACAGGGGGCTGTCTTAGAGTCAGATCCTTGATCCATCCAGCTCAGCACTGGTGGCTGCTTTTCAGGGCTCCAAGCAGGAATTTTCTTGTGTCAAACCTGGGAATCTCCGGCATGAACTCTACCCCTTGAGCAACAGCTCCTCCAGACAGACAGATTCCCACTCAACTTTTTCCCACTGCAGCCAAGAGAGAAGTAAGCTTTCTCCAGGCACTCCAGCCTCCTGCACATACTTCCAAAAAGTATGGCCTCTCTCTCCGCCACCCAGCTCTTGCCAAGCCCCCTTAACAGGTCAATTGTGGTTACAAGGAAGCAGCCACAGGAAGGGTGGGGGGACGGCCAACACAAAGCAACAGCCTCGGCAAAAGCGCCTGCAAAGTTCAAGATCGGCTGCGAGCGGGGATGCACTGCGGCACAGATGGGAAGGCTGCCTCCGGGCCCGTGTCGTAGATCCCGGGGGTCCCATCTGAACCAGCTGTCTTGCTGACAGCAGGCCTCTGGAATGATAATTCGGAGATGCAAAAACACACACACACACACCCATTTGCAGAAGGGCTGGAAGTTGGTGCTGGAAGGCCTCTCGACACAAACGGCTTCCAGATGCCATCGTAAAGGGGAGAGGAGGAAAGCAAAACATTGACTGTATTTCTAATATCCTGCCGGCTAACCCGGCCTCGGAAATCTCAGCCTTTGGGACTGGGAGGGGGGGGGGAGATTATGACTCTGCCCTCTGTTTAGGCCTCAAACATCCAGCCACGGAGACGTACAATGAAAAGACAAAAACAGTTTGTATGGCCAAGACTTGGACAGGAGGGAGAATAAGAGCAAGCAGTAAACGACCAAAGCCTAGCTAGGATGCCTGAGATGATGACGATGATGATGATGATGATATACTGCTTTTCAACAAGCAGTAGCTTAACAAAGCAGTTTTCACAGCAATCGGAATCAACGCAGCAATATCTTGCTCTTTTGCCCGGTCGTGGATGGAAGTCACAAACGGATGAATGTCCATGCACGGCCTTATTTAACTTGCCGATTTATTTCAGCAGGCAAAAAAATATAAATACCTCTCTAGGGGCCTTTGCTTGCGTCTCTTCTGTATTTTTGTTTTTTAAAGCTTGAGCCTTTGGGGACAGGGAACCGTTGATTGATTTATTTTAGGATCTAATCCAGGGGTCTCCAAACCCTGGCCCAGGGACCAGATGTGTCCCACAGGAAGCCTCAATCCGGCCCGCGGCAAGCCTCTGGTCCCCTATGGACCTCTGGTCCATTCAACCAAGTGCAACTGGGAGGGGAAGGATGTTCTGAGGGCCATGGAGACCATGTGTAACCTCCCTGACCTCAGGACACCTAAAACATCTCTTCCTGTTTTTCCCTCAAAAACTGGCTTTTTGGTGCCTCTGAAAGCCTTAAAAGGCTTTCTGAGGATCGTGGAGGCCTCACTGGCCTTCAGAATATGCTCCAGATGTTCCCTGTGGTGTGCTGGTTCTAAGGCATTGACTCCTGTATTTGTAAGTAAGGGCCCAATCCTATCCAATTTTCCAGTGCCGGTGCTGCTGGGCTAATGGGGTATGCACAGCTTCCTTTGTTGGGGAGGCAATCACAGAGGACTCCTCAAGGATTGGGAAGATTTGTCCCCTTACCTCGGGGTTGCATTGTGGCTGCACCAGCGTTGGAAAGTTCGACAGGATTGAGCTTTGAGCCAGGAATTGGGCCTTCCCCAGTTCAACTCTCACCCCTGTCATATACTTGCGGTTGACCATTTCCCTGGACTCAGCAAGATTTATATTAAGAATTCCTGCATCATGACATTTCACTGGCCCAGTGAGGGAGCCCTCATCCCACAGCTCATGCGAAAGGTCAAACAGTTGCCATCACACTAAGAGCAATTGTGTTGGGCCAGTGCGGGCTCCAACAAATCTCCGGAGGGCCAGAGGCTCATTGGAGACTGGAAACTCCCTGAGGGCTGCATTGAGAGTCCTCGAGGGCCGCAAGTGGCCCCAGGGCCAGGGTTTGGGCACCCCTGCTCTAAGTCAATGGTTCCCAAACTGTGGCTCAGAACCCACTGGTGGGTCACGACCAGATCTTTGGTAGGTCCCATAGCAGCTGAGCAGAGCCTCCAAATATACAAGTGATGGGAAGATCGGTTAACTAATTGCCTCAAGCCCTGAGGCCATTTAAAAACCATATAGCTGCTGATTGCCCCGCAAAGAGCTCAGCTCCTGCAGTTTGCAAGCACACCTAAACAGAGAAAGAAAGTTTGAGAGTCTTTTTGGGGGTTACTATTACTTGTAAATAAATAAATAATTTCTTTCTCGATGTCTTTTTAAAAGTCTTGCAAACCTATGTGGGTCCTCATCTTAAAAAGTGGGTCCCGGGCTAAAAAGTTTGGGAACACTGCTGTAGAGCGGAACACCCACGTCACGGATTATCCAAAGCAACAACCTAGAAGATCTTAGTTGGAAATCTTAGCTGCAACTATGGGTTCCCAATAACCCAAGAACCGGTGTGATGGAACAGCTCCAAGACTAAGCTGTGAATCAAGACTTCTCCAGACCAAATCCTGCCTCTGCCCTGAACTCAATCAGAAGCTTTGGGTAAGCTGCTTCCTCTCAGCCTCAGTCTTCCTCTCTGTGATTTGGGAGCAAGGAGAACACTGACTTGCCTTACAGGGCTGTTGCAAAGTCTGCCTCAAGATAATTACTGCAATCATGTGAAGTGCTTTGCACACACGGAATGTGCTAGAAAAGTGCTCCATTTGAAGACCTGGGTGTGTTTACAGAAGCAAGTCGCTTAATTTATCCTTGACCAGAACCCTAGCTGAAATTCTAGCTCAGCAACATCCTTAAGTAGTTTATACTCTCGTCTCTGAAAAAGGCACTCCCTGATGACTCAGTGCATGTGCTGAGTTCATAGGTTTATTAAATAAGACCTCGGCACATTGAAGTCAATGCATGACGCATGCTTCCGTTTGCCTCTGCCGTCCCCAGGCAGCTTCGGCTCCAGTTGGTGCAGAGTTCTTTCACACCCATTCATTTGCACATCTTTCCCTATCCACCATCATTAAGCATCTAGGACAGGGGTGCCCAAACCCCGGCCCTGGGGCCACTTGCGGCCCTCGAGGTCTCTCAATGCGGCCCTCAGGGAGCCCCCAGTCTCCAATGAGCCTCTGGCCCTCTGGAGATTTGTTGGAGCCCACACTGGCCCGATGCAACTGCTCTCAGCGTGAGGGCAACTGTTTGACCTCTCACGTGAGCTGTGGGATGAGGGCTCCCTCCACTGCTTGTTGTTTCACATCTGTGATGCAGTAGCGGCAGCAAAGGAAAGGCCAGCCTTACTTTGTGCAAGGCCTTTTATAGGCCTTGAGCTATTGCAAGACCTTCATTCATTCATATAAGTTCATCTTTAATATATTCATTTATTTAAACTTATGTAAATTTATTCAAATTTTAAATGTAAATTAATTATTTTCTTCTCCGGCCCCCGACACAGTGTCAGAAAGACAATGTGGCCCTCCTGCCAAAAACTTTGGACACCCCTGATCTAGGAGGAGGGCGGATGTGTTTAGGCCCCTAGGGAAACGTCTCAGTTGGCCTCCTGCTGAACTGGATGCTTCAGGTCCTTTGGAAAAAAAGTTTCAAAGGCAGCACCCAAGCGCACCTGCATACTGCCCTTGCTAAATGAGATGAGTTCCATCCTGGCCTCCCTCTGCTACACCCCACCAGCATTTACCTATGGGGGACAATGAGCAGAGTCCTCTTTTCATTCTTGCTCCATTAGAAAATCCAAGTATACATCTGCCTAACTCCTTAGATGGGCAAGAGAAAAGAAAATGCGTTTGATAAGTGTGGGCAAGGAGAGGTTAACAATATCCAAACAGATGAAGGATAATGCCAATCAATATCATACTGGCTTAAAAGCTTTGGTGACCTTTCGCAGACATCGTATTTACAGTCTCTCCAAGAGCATCTCTCTGTTTAAATGACATTCTCCGGCACAGCCTCTGAAGGGCAAATTTGCTTTGCAGTTCCAAGCTCTGAAGTTTTTGTTTTGGAACACAAAACCCCAGTTGCTAAGGCTCCACTTGCTGCCTGGGATGGGACAAAAACTTGTTTTCTTTCATGGGAACAAAATATCCAGGTTGCCTCGAGGACTTTATCTCAGATGGAAAAGAAATGGCTTTGAACGCATGGTCTCAAGGTCAAGATGGTCTCAAGTTCAATCCCTGGCACTGCCAAGTAGGGGAGAGAAAAGTTCCCATCTGAAACCCCGGACAGCCAAAGCTGCCAATCCATATTAGTAATACTAGATGCAAAAAGGAAGCTTCCAAATATTCTGATTATTATTATTTTTATAGTGCCATCAATACAAAAGGCACACCATGCAGACTGGAAAATCAGTCAGTCCCTTCCCCAAAGGGCTTCCAATCAAGACACTGACAAGAGAGACACAACGGGGGAAAATGGGAAAATAAGGGAGGCGTATGAAATTATTTCAGTGGCACGTACTTAACCCATTTCTGCCCAGCCCACAGGTGTACACATTTGATCCCTGTTGAGTATATGCAATGTTGGGCAGAAATGGCTTAAGCTTGGTGACCATACTAGTAGGGCATGGTATCTAAGCCTTTAGAAACGGGCAATGTCAGTATGCCAGATGCAAGGGAGGGCACCAGGATGTAGGTCTCTTGCTGTCTTGTGTGCTCCCTGGGGCATTTGGTGGGCCGCTGTGAGATACAGGAAGCTGGACTAGATGGGCCTTTGGCCTGATCCAGCGGGGCTCTTATGTTCTTAATCCCCCAGTGATGGCATATGGGGCAATATGAATCCCTGGGGCATTTGGTGGGCCACTGTGAGATACAGGAAGCTGGACTAGGTGGGCCTATGACCTGATCCAGCGGGGCTGTTATGTTTTTAAGCATGGTGCCATAACCTTGGGAGAAAAGGTTGGTTTTAAGGAGGGATTTGAAAGGAGTGGGAAAACATTCCCCTGGTGTACCAAGAGGTATCAAGAGAAAAAAAGATGGAGTCCCTCAAGGAAGCGGGTTGAGGAATTGGAAAAATGAACATCTTGGGCAGGGCAGTAGCAAGATATAAGAGCTGAGAAGGCAGAAGGCCACGGAGAATTTTGAAGGCAAGGATGCGGAGATTATGCTGGAGCAGACAGGAAGCCAATAGAGCATTGATTTTCAACCAGTGTGCCGCCACAGGTGTGCCACAGGAGTTTGGGGGAGGGTCATTTATTGGTAGGGCCATTGGGGGATGTGAAGCCTCCACCAGCAGCATGGTGTGCCTTGTCAATTGTCAAAAAAAGATGGAGTGTCTTGACAAATTTAGCGCCTTGGCAGTGCGCCATGAGAGGAAAAAGGTTGAAAATCGCTGCAGTAGAGAGGGCCTGACATGACCAAAGTGAAGGGCGAGATGAATGAACCCTAAACACCTGGACAACGGTGGAGGAACTGAAACAAGCCCACAGAAGACCACTGAGGAGGTAGCAGCAGGACTTGCAGCTTCTAGAACATTCTACCCTCCCCCCCGGGCCATCCATCGCCATAGCTGAGAACGAAATGCAGGAGGCGTTTCTCCATTCTTAGCTTGCGTCGCGGGGGCGGCAGCGCCTCCGATACGCGCCCGCTTGTTAAGCTGTTATGGGAACAGGTGGCCACGGGCCTATAAAACATTTTTAAAGCGCCCGGAGACAGCCAAACTGCACGTCTCAAACGCGACATCTCGTCGGCCGCCGTCTGGCTGCTCGTCGCCCGCCGTCACCGACTCGGAACGCTTGACGCACGGAGCCGGAACGACGGCTGGAAAGCTAGAGCCATTAGAGCTTTTGCGGCCTCCTGGGGGGACGCATTTGTTCGGTGGGGGTTTTATGATGGCTTTTTGTGAATCTTGTTTTTGTGTTTTTGTTTTTAAATCCAGGGTGTAGCCCGTTTAAAGGCACTGGAGAAAGCCCTGGCTTGCTTTGCGTCGGCGCTGCAGAGCTTGGCAAAAAACCGCGCTTGCTGAGTTTGGTCATCCTAGCCGGTCGGATGTTTACAGGAAACTCCACTGCCCTCGATCTCTCCAGTGACGGATTTCTTAGAGCTGCCTGCTTTCAAAGCTCATTTTACCCATCCACGTTCCTGATGCAGCACTGCAGAGACCAAATGCAAACATCTGGACAGGGGTTAGAGCTATAGCCAATTGCCAGTCCTTATTCTCCCACCCCTTTTCCACTGCTGGGGTGGGTGGGTTTTAAGCTACACCCCGAGTTAAGCTTACAAGCTAGAAGCCTCCATTTCAGTGCTTTTTAAGGCGGGGGGGGGGTTTGCAGAATTAGTTTGGGCAGCTTTGATATTTAGTCTCGCCCCTTCTGTTTTGGTCTGCACTTCTAAAAGGACTGTGCGCCGCCAACTCATATTAGCTTTCTTGGAAGCGAGCCGGGGGAGGCGGCGCGCATAGCCTCCCAAAGATCTGTTGCTGTTTCTGCTCCGTTCATATGGAAACAGAGACAAAGTTCCTCTTTGGTCGAGCTCATCCTGGCCCCTCGTTTCCTTCCTTCTAAGAACATAAGAACAGCCCCACTGGATCAGGCCATAGGCCCATCTCGTCCAGCTTCCTGTATCTCACAGCGGCCCACCAAATGCCCCAGGGAGCACACCAGATAACAAGAGACCTGCAAGGCTTCCTGGGAATTGTAGTTAAGAACATAAGAACAGCCCCACTGGATCAGGCCATAGGCCCATCAAGTCCAGCTTCCTGTATCTCACAGCGGCCCACCAAATGCCCCAGGGAGCACACCAGATAACAAGAGACCTGCAAGGCATTCTGGGAATTGTAGTTAAGAACATAAGAACAGCCCCACTGGATCAGGCCATAGGCCCATCTAGTCCAGCTTCCTGTATCTCACAGCGGCCCACCAAATGCCCCAGGGAGCACACCCCCAGTTCTCATCCAGAACTTTGGCAGGACGGTTTGAGCGCACAATGCACAAAAGGAAGCTATGAGGATTGCGTGTTTCAACCAGCGAGGCCCGTACCTCGCAGGGGATTGGACAGAGTGGACAAATTATGGACAAATTATGCAGGGGATGGACAGAGTGGATAGGGAGATGCTCTTTACACTCTCACATAATACCAGAACCAGGGGACATCCACTAAAATTGAGTGTTGGGCGGGTTAGGACAGACAAAAGAAAATATTTCTTTACTCAGCGCGTGGTCGGTCTGTGGAACTCCTTGCCACAGGATGTGGTGCTGGCGTCTAGCCTAGATGCCTTTAAAAGGGGATTGGACGAGTTTCTGGAGGAAAAATCCATTATGGGGTACAAGCCATGATGTGTATGCGCAACCTCCTGATTTTAGAAATGGGTTAAGTCAGAATGCCAGATGTAGGGGAGAGCACCAGGATGAGGTCTCTTGTTATCTGGTGTGCTCCCTGGGGCATTTGGTGGGCCGCTGTGAGATACAGGAAGCTGGACTAGATGGGCCTATGGCCTGATCCAGTGGGGCTGTTCTTATGTTCTTATGTTCTTATGTGATGCTTCCCCGGCACAGCGAACAGGACTTGGACACACAGATGGTTTGGCTTGTGTGTGCGAAATGGCACTACAGCCACATGTGCAATGCTCCTCTGCTTGGTCAACCGCCAGGCACCACCTGTTTCAATGCTCCCCTGTCTGGTCCACCAGCAATGGAGATAGTTGGGGAAGGCATATGTATGGCGTGGCTGTGCGGAGGCCTGGGGCCTGCCCTTTGTAGTTGTTGGCAACCTTCAGTCTCGAAAGACTATGGTATCGCGCTCTGGATGGTGGTTCTGGAACAGCGTCTAGTGTGGCTGAAAAGGCCGATTCGGGAGTGACAGTCCCTTCCACACTGGGAGCAAGTGTAGTGTGTCCCTGGTCTGTCTCCCTGGCTGCGAGCCTTCCTTCTTTGCCTCTTTGCCTCAGACTGTTGGCCAAGTGTCTCTTCAAAGGCCATGGGAAAGGCCATGCTGCACAGCCTGCCTCCAAGCGGGCCGCTCAGAGGCCAGGGTTTCCCACCTGTTGAGGTCCACTCCTAAGGCCTTCAGATCCCTCTTGCAGATGTCCTTGTATCGCAGCTGTGGTCTACCTGTAGGGCGCTTTCCTTGCAGGAGTTCTCCATAGAGGAGATCCTTTGGGATCCGGCCATCATCCATTCTCACAACATGACCAAGCCAACGCAGGCGTCTCTGTTTCAGCAGTGCATACATGGTAGGGATTCCAGCTCATTCCAAAGCAGGTTGAATGAGGAAGGCACAGGGTAGAAGAGAGATCAGGAGGTGGCAGAGACTGGAGAAGGCTCTTCCTTGCTGCAGGAAGGCAGCCCTATCCCGGCACATGTTCCTGGAGGACGATACCCTTGGAAAACGCTGCAGTATAATCACATCATCTAACACGCATCCCTGTGTCAGCACAGCTGAGACAGAAGAATATCTCTCTTCCTCTGACAGTACCACTCTGTGCCAGAACGACCACAAGATTCAAGGATGTCAGTGTCTTGTACGTGATGCCGAAACCACCAGAGAGCCTTGCAAGCATCCTATAGTCTACCAGCAGTTTTCAGCCTTTGTCATCTCACAGCACACTAAGGCACTAACATTTTCAGGGCACGCTATTTGTTTTTTTGACAAGGCACACTACACTGAGCCCTTACTAACACATTACCCTCTCCCAAACTCCCATGGCACACCAACACGCCACGGCACATGGGTTTAAAATCACTGGACTCATGGGCACCTGAGGCCCTGTGCCAAAGGTTGCCTCCCTCTTACCCAGCTACACAGCAGCTTGCCTCCTTCTCCCTCTTCCTGGATCTGAAAAGTAAGAGGACAGAGCAGTCTCTGCATGAGCACTTCTCGCACATTATCCTGATGCAAACTTTACAACCACTCTCTGAACCAAAGCAGCATTCTTATCCCCATTTCACAGACTGAGAAGACTAAGGCCAGGAGGGAGTGGCTTGTTTGAGGCCGGCTATTGAGAGCCAGGATGATGTAGTGGTTTGGGAATCTAACTGAAACTTGGAAGACTCGGGTTCAAATCCCTGCTCAGCCACAAAGCTTCCTGGCTGACCTTGGGCCAGTCACTCTCTCAGCCTCACCTACCTCACAGGGTTGTTGTGAGGGATAAAGGAGGGAAGGAACTATGTAAGCTCCTTGGAGGAAGGGTGAGAATGTGAAAAAATAAATACGTTCACAGCAGGGGTGAGAGTAGGGAAGTCCTACTTTGCAGCTCAGTTTCTTAGCCACTATACCCTACCAGTTCTCGCCTCTTATTCAACATGTCTCTACCATTAAACCGGACTGGTAAGCATGGGGAAACAAATGAAGGCCTAAGACCACCCTACATCTCAGCTCCCCTAGCAAAATCAATACATGCAAAGTGATTTCTCCCTTAGTCCCAGCTTTAAGAATTCTCAAGTGCCAGTTCTTCTAACAGCTCTGGCCCAGGGAATGGTTCTTCTGGCAAGGAGGAAAACAGATGACTCAAGTGAGCAAGCCAAGCAATATACTAAGGACCACCACGCCACCCACAATTAGGGCTTATGCTGATGACTTCTTACATAACACAGGGATGCCTACAGAGAAGAGAGATTCATAGAAGTAAATTAATAAACCTGTTTTCGGCGTATTACGCAGCCCAATTAAGGCAAAGCACTTGTGTTTATTCCTCGCGGTCTCGAATGAGACTACAGCAGCTGAAAGCATTTCATTACCCCACAAGGAGCATGGCACTCTGCCCACCTGATGAAAGTGGGGCACGTGGGCCAAAGCTGGTTGTGCCGACAAGGCCTTCCTCAAGAGTGGCAGCAAACCAGCGATCCCCGGGTGCAGCGGAGCACAGGGGTGACAGCACATGGCGTAGAAGGGGTGCAAACGAGCCTTCTGACTTTGGCAACATGGAATGCAACTGCTCAACAAGCCAATGCAGGAAGCACATACTCTTGATCTTTGTGAGCCTTAGATACAAGATGGAACGGTAATAGATGTGGGTCTCCGTGACATCAGAACTGCCAAACAGACAAGGAAAAGGCTGACACCTGGGGTGGCTCTACTGGTGAGGCCTGCTGGGACATATACCAGGGGACATAAACAACCCCCAAGGCCAACCACTGCAGTCCACCACCACAATATGGCAAGCTGGGCCATCAAGAACATTTAGCGCACATTGTTGGGAAGCCACAGCCCATCCTCTTCCCCCAGAAACATTTTATAATTCCCAGCCATCCTGTCCTTTCATACCATGTCGGGGCCTGGAGCATCCAGGAACAACTGAAGAGCACCAGGGAAAGACTGGGACACAACTACACAACAACATCTGTGTCGGTTCATCAGAAGAAAAATACACAACCTCAGATCATTAACAACACTGCCTAACACACACAAAATATTAGGTTGAATTTGTAATTCTTCTACAATATGGAGGTGACAATTCCAATGGTAATCTTACTTCTTTTGTATCCTCAAAACTTTTTTAGTTATTTAAATTTTGTGTCCTTGTCTATCCTACTACCCAATGTCGGGGTTCCAGAACCTTGTGTTGCAACAACCTGGGGCATCACAAGGCACCCTGTAGGGCGCAACGGGGCATTCACCAGCCGGCAGCAAAACTGCCACACCACAAACGACAGTAAAAGGCCAGCCTGAACATCAAAATATTCCGATAAACAGAAAATTGCTCAAATTCTGTTACACAGTGTAATGTTCTAAAACAGTGGTTCCCAAACTTTTTGCACCAGGACCCACTTTTTAAAATGACACACTCTATCAGGATCCACCCAGGTTTACCAGCCTTTAAAAAAGAGATCTAGAAAGAAATGTTTTATTTATTTATTATAATAGCCATCAAAAGATCCTCAAACATTTATCTCTCCGGGATTGTCACTCCCGAATCGGCCTTTTCAGCCACACTAGACGCTGTTCCAGAACCGCCATTCAGAGCGCGATACCATAGTCTTTCGAGACTGAAGGTTGCCAACTAACTAATTTACACATGCTTGCAAACTGCAAGAGCTCAGCTCTTTGCAGGGCAGTTAGCAGCTACCTTGCAAACTGCAGGAGCTCAGCTCTTTGCAGGGCAGTTAGCAGCTACCTTGCAAACTGCAGGAGCTCAGCTCTTCGCAAAGTAATTAGCAGCTAAAGTATCTTTGTGAATAACCTCAGGGCTTGAAGCAATTAGTTATCCGATCTTTCCATCACCCATTAGCGACCCATCAAAAATCAGGTCGTGACCCACCAGTGGGTCCCTGGCCCCTCAGTTTGGGAACCACTGCTTTAAAAACAACCTGATAAAAAAGCATGTTTTCCTGCTCTGTAGAGTTCTTCAACATGGTTTCTCATTTCTTTTTTCTTACCAGCTACCTGATGAAGAATGCAGTAGAACTCAGAAGCTTGACTTTTTTTGCTTTGTCTCTTTGGCTGCAATCCTAACCCCACTTTCCTGAGAGTAAGCCCCATTGAACAAAATAGGACTGATAGAAATCAGTAGACCTGGTTAGGATTGTGCCCTTGTCACAAAACCAAAAAAGTCACATTGAATCCACTTCTGACATCAGCGCAAGTTGAATAATTCAGTCAATACGTGCTCCAGAGAGCATCCAGGAGGACATGCTTGGGTTTAAAATACACCTCGATAGCTTTAAGCAGCTCTTATTGTCACAGAAAGATGACTTAAATTGAGGTACCCCTGAACAGTAGCACAGCCCTAACCTGTTTTGTTAGCAGAACAAAACACAGCGCTTGCCGCCCCATTGAATGCTATGGGATTTATTCCCAGGTGAGGGTGCACACACTCAGAACCTGCAAGTCCCTCCCTCCTCTTCGCCAAGAGACCTTTAAGCACCCCAGGAAGGATAAGTCCTTCCTCTCTACCAAGTAAGCCTCGATTACTGTTGCTTCATGTACACGCACAACTCATATAGACTTGCAAGGGTTCGCAGGGAATTAAGGGAAAACAACAGAGGATTCTGGGAGCCCATCCTCAAGTTGACCTGGATAACATCCTCAAGTTGACCATCTCCTTGGGTTATAAAAGTTGGGACCCTATACACCCTCAGCAAGGTCATTTTAGTGCGTTCACATAAAAAACAGTTGACGCCAACTCCTAAAAACACAACAGCAACACAAACCAAGATAAACACACTGGAAGGACGGGATTAGGTGTGCCCACTGCCACTCCCCAGATGTCGTGATCTCCATCAGAGGAGGTTCCCCAGGTGTTCATCCTCTTACCAAGTCTGAAAACTTTCATGCATCAAGCATTTTATTTGCCCAGCTTTCAGCCAATGCGATTATTGCGACACTACTGTTCTATGGTGCTGTTTTACCGCTCTCCTGCAAATCCCCAAATTGGGCCCCCTGCCACTACAGATCCCCCTACACACAGATCCCCCTACATATTTTCTCTGAAGTCTCTAAGGCTTGCCAGATGACTACAGTCTAGCATCCTAGACTTTGACTCCTGATGGTCAAAAGTTTGAGGTTCCTGTCCCTCAGTTCTGCCAAGTTAGAACAAGAGACCATACCTCATTTCTTGGTATGTGTGTGTGTGGAGGGGAGTGAGTGAGTGAGTGAGTGAGTGAGTGAGTGAGGAACTGTGGCTCAGTGGTAGAGCACATGCCTTGCATGCAGAAGGTCCCAGGTTCAAATCTCCAGCACTACCTCATAGGCTGGAAAAAATTCCTCTGGCAAAAACCTGGGGAGCTACTGTTGGTCTGTGTTGACGATGCTGACCTAGATGTGCTGAGACTCTGACTCAGTGTACAGCATCTTTTAATCCCCGGGACTTGCTGTCGAGTAAACACATATAGAGTTGCGCAAATCCTATGCAGGGTTCCTCCCAAGTCAATCTCTTCTGTGTAAGCTTAAGCTCACTCAACATGGAAAGCTGGCCTCTAAATGAGTATCAGTGGGACTGTCTGCAGCAAATACACTTTCCCCAGGATCCGATTCCCCTTGGTGCAATGTTATGCGCCACCCCACATGCGATCGAATTCCCACACTGACCTTCCTGGGACTTGGCTTCTGAATGAACACAGATAAGACCAGGTAAATCCTATTACAGTGTTCTCAGCATTCAATCCCCCCAGCGCATCCTATACACACACTGCATGGGCTCAAAATCCCCAACCTTGAACACCTTGGGACCAACTTCCAACAAAACATGCATGGAACTGTGCAAACCCTATGCACGCTTTCTCAGGAGTCAGTGCAAAGCCTATGCACACTCCCCATGGGATTGGATCACACTGAACTCACTGGGACTGCCTTCTGACTAAACACAGACGGGACTATGCAAACCCTATGCGCATTTTCTCAGGAGTCAGTGCAAACCTATGGGATCGGATCCCCACACAGAACTCCATGGGACCGGCTTCTGACTAAACACACATGGGACTACGCAAACCCTATGCGCATTTTCTCAGGAGGCAGTGCAAAGCCTATGTGCAGTCCACATGGGATCAGATCCCCACACTGAACTCCCTGGGACCAGCTTCTGACTAAACATGCACAGGACTATACAAACCCTATGCACATTTTCTCAGGAGTCAATGCAAATCTATGGGATCAGATCCCCACACTGAACTCCCTGGGACCAGCTTCTGACTAAACATGCACAGGACATCTCCCTATGCGCGCTTTCTCAGGAGTCAATGCAAACCTATGGGATCAGATCCCCACACTGAACAACCTGAGACCAGCTTCTGACTAAACATGCACGGGACATTTCCCTATGTGCACTTTCTCAGGAGTCAGCGCAAACCTATGGGATCGGATCCCCCTACTGAACTCCCTGGGACCGACATTCACCCAGAGACACTTTCCTCCCCCCGTCTGTGGGGATTCAGGCCTTCCACTGACCAAACCACAGAGTCCTTGCAAACTAAGAGGCAAGGGGAGCTTACTTGAGCTGTGTGGCTCCCCCCGCGTCGATCCGGGGCTCCTGCCCTCGTCCAAGGTGAGGATGAGGGGCACATCGTCGTCTTCCAGAGTCATGGCCATGTTGGTTGAGAAGTTCAGCTTTGTGGGAAGGGAGGGTGGGTGGGTGGTGGGGGGGGGGGTTCCCTTTAAATGCAGGCACGGTCAGAGCTCAGGTCCCTCCGCCCAGCCTTGGCAGAGTCCACGGAGCCTCGATTGCCGCCATCGGAGCCCTGCTGGGGGCGCAGTGAGCCCCATAGATGCCCCCTTCCCAGCAGCGGAGATGCAGGAGCTGCAGCCCTTGAAGATGCCCTGGTGCGCCTTTACGCAAGAGCTGCTCCTGTCCAGGACGCGTAGCTCGGACTGCTCCACTCGCCTGGCGTCTCCTTCATTGTCCTAGGCAGCCCTTCCGCCCTAAGCCGATGAGGATCCCGGGAGGAGAAGGCGGGGAAGCAGCTTGCAAAGCAGAAGGAACCTATAGATCCCCACCAGCTTCCCTTTAGGGCGCACGCAGCCAGCCCGTGTCAATTTCAGGACCCAAAGCTGGGAAAGTGACCAGAAGGGAAATCCTCAGCTCAGTTGTCCATTCATGACTTCAGATCTCACTTTCCCACGCCCCTCTCCCAAAGTTTACACGCATGGATGGAGATCCAAAGGGGGGAGGGGAAGGTTCCCTGCCCCCCCAAAGAGCTTACAGTCTCCCAAAAAATAGACTCATAAGAGGAAATGCCAGCAAAACAGCTGGCTGGGAAGAATGCCATGCTGCGGCGTTTCTCAAGCTGTGGGTCGGGACCCACTACTTGGGTCACGAGCCCATTTCCGGTGAGTCCCTATTCCTTTCGATATTTCATTTTGAAGACCTTAGGCTTGATGCTACCCTGATATGTGACCACATTTGGTGAATTTTTGTGACAAATCTGTATTTTTAACAGGGCTACATTGTAGATGCTTTGAGCAATGATAGTCAGTAGGACTTGCTTCTGGGTAAGTGTGGGTAGGATTGCAGTTTAGGATTGTTAAAAATTGTCCTGCTTGATTAGGTCACTTCTGGTCATGACATAACTTCCCGTGGGTCCTGGCAGAGTCTCATTCTAAAAAGTGGGTGCTAAGGTTTGAGAAGCACTGCCATCCGGGGATGAAGAGGGCTGGTTAATATAAGAACATAACATAACAACCCCCCCCCCCCGCGCTGGATCAGGCCAAAGGCACATCTAGTCCAGCTTCCTGGATCTCACAGTGGACACAATACTCCAGGTGTGGCCATACCATCAATTTGTACAATGGTATTAAAATATTAGCTTTTTTTCAATACCTTTTCTAATGATCCCAAGCATAGAATTGGCCTTCTTCACCGCCGCCCACATTGGGTCAACACTTTCATCGAGCTGTCCACCACCACCCCAAGATCTCTCTCCTGTCACAGACAGCTCAGAACCCATTAGCCTATATGTGAAGTTTTGATGTTTTGTCCCAATGTGCATGACTTTACACTTACATTGAAACACATCTGCCATTTTGCTGTCCCAGTTTGGAGATATCCTTCTGAAGCTCTTCACAATTCCTTCTGGTCTTCAGCACTTGGAAAGTTTAGTGTCACCTGCAAACTAGGCCGCCTGGCTACTGTTCTCCCTCACCCCTTCAATATAAGAGAGCCACCCTTTTGAAAAAGTGCCTCTTTTGGAGCCAGGTAGAAAAGGGATGTGGGCCCTGATGTGTGTTTGAGGCCAAGCCTATGAATGTCTACTCAGAAGTAAGTCCCATTAGAGTGAATGGGGTTTACACCCGGGTGTGGACATGATTGCAGCCTTTTGTGTGTGTATGCACACAGAGAGATTAGCAACTGCTTGCCTACACAGAAGTAAGTCATACTAAAACCAGTAGGACTTACTCCCAGGGTAAGGATGTTGAGAATTGCAGTCTATGATTGATAACTCTGACTGAAGCTGTTTCTCTGTGGCAAATGTGAGAGGCTCTTGAGCCCGAATCACTCAGCCTCAATTGCTTATCTGAAAGAGAAAGCCATTCTTCTTTCCGTTCCCAAAGTGACTTGGAACCAGATTAAAGCACATTAAAACAGAGAAAAAAAGAAAGTGTAGCCTGTATAAAAATGAACCCCTTTGGAAGTACTGGGAGGTCTTGATCCTACACCCCCCCCCAATTTCCTTTTCCTTTCACTGCATGCTTTCAAGCCCATTCCACTCACCTATATCTGGAGCTCTTCCAAGAAAAGGAGACAACGCACTATCCTCTTCCCCAAAGGGCCTCTGAGCATGCACAGAGAGCCTTCATACTCCCACTGAGCCACTGCAACCTGCCTGTCTCTCCCTCCGACCAGTATGACAGGATTTAGACTGGTCAGGTGGGCCTTCTATGACCATGGTTCTCAAACCTTTTAGCACTGGGACACATTTTTAAGAATGACAATCTGTCAGGGTCCACCAGAAGTGATGTCATTAACCTGAAAGTGATGTCATGGTTAGAAGTGACATCCTTCTCCAACCACACAATCCTCCCCTCTTTCCAGTGTCCCACCTATTCAGGGTAAAGCATGAGGCCTCTCTCCCACCAGGAGTCCACCTTGTCCAGCAGCTCTGTACCTGTATTTTCTTCTCTATATTTTCATTGGTGACTGAGCTGGGTGCTATGCGACCCACCTGAAATGGGATCATGACCCACCTAGTGGGTCCTGACCCACCGTTTGAGAAACACTCTTCTACTGCATATGGGCCTTGGTCAGTGTCTCCCACCATCCATTTTACCTTGTAAAGGATATCACTGCTCCTTCTATTCCCTGCACTGGAGAAAGAAGGGAAGAGAAAGGAGGGGGATGGAAGTGAGAGGAGGTGAGTGGTGGGCTAGAGAATATCAGACACTCTGGCCTACTACTCTCTTCTCCTCCTCCTCCTCACTTCCTCTTCCAATCCAAGTAATGGGAGAAGCAGAGAATGACACATCTACTTCTAGGTTAGTTTTTTTTTTTTAAGAGCCCATCCTGTGCATGTCTACTCAGAGGTAAGCCCTGTTGAGTGCAGAGGCACCTACTCCTGTGTAAGTGCCTGGTGCAGTCAGTGCAGCTGAGGACCACCCTCTGTGTCGAGGTCCGGAAGTGGAGGCTGCCTGCGTGTGCCCCTTGCCCCTATGGTCCAGCCACCTGCATGGGAGCCAGAAGTGTTAATAAGAACTCCAGGAAGCCGCATCCCCTTTGGCGGGTAGGAAGAAGGAAGCGACTCTGTGCTGGGATTGGACGAGCCTCCGGGGGCTTTTGATTGGTTGGGTTCTGCCCCCACCCGAGCTCCGCCCCCTCCGGATTGGAACGTTGCTTCCTCTCCACCTACCCCGCCCCTCAGGGAGGCAGCGTTGCTAGGCAACGGGATGCCTGCGCCTTACTTCCAAAGGGGCGCTTTCCTTGGAGGTGAGGATGCCCCAGAAGAGAGTGGGGGGAGCAGGGCTTGCCCCCCCCATAGGGCCTCCAGCAGCTGCCTGACCTGGAGGGAAGGAAGGGCTGGGGGGGGGGGCAACACAGCTCAGACACACACACATGATATACTACACGTGTGTTTGTGTACCTGCATTATATATACTGTGTACACACACTATACACACTTGTGCATGTATACATGCATATCTACACATACACACACACACACATATATATACATGTGTCCTACACGGACAGTAGGTGGAATGAATGTTATCATTTACTATCCACCTACTTTTGGGTCACCCTGTATGTATATGTGTACACACACACACACACACACACACACACACACACACACATATCTATTTCTATGTACATACACTTACGTATCTATGCACATGCATGCGTATATACGCATGCACTGTATACAGTAGTAATCGCCTATATAAGTGAAACATAGGGAAATTTTGTGTCACCCATATGAGTTTTGTGCATAACAATCTATACTGGCAAACAGTTAACATAAAATTTGGGAGAGATGATCTAAATACAAATGGCTACCAGCAGAGTTTGGAATTTATATGTTATGTATGGAATTTATTTGTAAGTATGTAAAATGAATGATCTGTATAGGTATGTGCGTGCGTGCATGGCTAACACATGCAATTTAAATTTTACATATATATATCTTACAGTATACGCAGTGTATATACTGTATGTGAGTATATATACATATGTGTACACACTTTTGTTGGCATCCTTCAGTCTCAGAAGACTATGGTCCCTGAATGCTGTCCTCTCCAGTGCGCGAAGCCTGGATAAAGTAGATATGGAGGACAGACTGTTTGCCATGCAGCAAATCCCTTCTCTCCACGTCGCTGAAATGGTCCAATGGAAAGGCAGAGGCCAAAACAGTTGGTTCCAGCGGCGTCGCAGGAGTTGCCAGAACGTGACTGTGTTCAGCCATGAACTGCCTCAGGGACTCCGGCTCCGGATTTTGCCTCGAGGTTGACTCCTGAAGCCTTTTCCATAACTGGATGTAGCCACAAGGCAGTGGAGGTTTGGGATCAGAGTTTTCCTTCTCTCAGATGAGCTGCCTTCCCAGGCTGACGAGTCCCATCTACCCGGTGGCTGTTTAGTCGCCTCTTACAAATCCAGCCAAACTGAGGGCCTGTTCTTATCCCCAGCCCCCAGGGGTCTACATGTGTACACATGTATATACACAAATACAGTAAATGTTTATAAATCCTGCAGTCAACTCCTGGACATTTAGTTA
>NW_027101675.1:7500-12500 GCF_035046505.1 Tiliqua scincoides
ATCCGCCCGACCTCCTGGAACCGCTTCTGGGGCACGCTCGTCACATTCGACCCCCATCGGGACACCTTCCCCATATGCCCGGGAGGACGCGCCCGAGTCGGGTGAGCCGTCCGGACGCGCGGGGTTCGGCCCCAGGATCCGCCCGACCTCCTGGAACCGCTTCTGGGGCACGCTCGTCAAATTCGAGCCCCATCGGGACACCTTCCCCATATACCCGGGAGAACACGCCCGAGGCGGGTGTGCCGTCCGGACAACCGGGGTTCGGCCCCAGGATCCGCCCGACCTCCTGGAACCGCTTCTGGGGAACGCGCGTCAAATTCGACCCCATCGGGACTTCCGCGCCTATACTTACAATGGGTAGACCTGGGCTCCGAGCGCCCGTACTTAGAACGGGTAGACCGGGGCTCCCCGCGGGACTCGGCGCTGCGCCCAGCCCGGGTAGGGTAGGGTAGGCCTGGGCCCCGTGAAGGACGGGGCGGCACACTGCCCGGGCGCGCCTGGGCTCCCCCGTGCGGAGCGCTGACTTCCGGAGCCCAAGCCGAAGACGCCTTCCCCCCCTCTAACCGGGAGGGAACGCCCGAGTCGGGTGAGCCGTCCGGACGCGCGGGGTTCGGCCCCAGGATCCGCCCGACCTCCTGGAACCGCTTCTGGGGCACGCTCGTCACATTCGAGCCCCATCGGGACACCTTCCCCATATACCCGGGAGAACACGCCCGAGGCGGGTGTGCCGTCCGGACAACCGGGGTTCGGCCCCAGGATCCGCCCGACCTCCTGGAACCGCTTCTGGGGAACGCGCGTCAAATTCGACCCCATCGGGACTTCCGCGCCTATACTTACAATGGGTAGACCTGGGCTCCCGCCGCCTATGCTTAGAATGGGTAGACCTGGGCTCCTCGCGCCTATACTTACAATGGGTAGACCTGGGCTCCTGCCGCCTATACTTGCAATGGGTAGACCTGGGCTCCTTCCGCCTATACTTACAATGGGTAGACCTGGGCTCCCGCCTCCTATGCCTACAGTGGGTAGACCTGGGCTCCTCCCGCCTATGCTTAGAATGGGTAGACCTGGGCTCCCGCCGCCAATACTTACAATGGGTAGACCTGGGCTCCTCCCGCCTCCTATACTTACAAAGGGTAGACCTGGGCTCCTCGCGCCTATACTTAGAATGGGTTGACCGGGGCTCCTGCCGCCTATACTTACAATGGGTAGACCTGGGCTCCTCGCGCCTATACTTAGAATGGGTTGACCGGGGCTCCTGCCGCCTATACTTAGAATGGGTAGACCTGGGCTCCTGCCGCCTGTACTTAGAATGGGTAGACCTGGGCTCCTCGCGCCTATACTTAGAATGGGTAGACCTGGGCTCCTGCCGCCTATACTTACAATGGGTAGACCTGGGCTCCTTCCGCCTATACTTACAATGGGTAGACCTGGGCTCCCGCCTCCTATGCCTACAGTGGGTAGACCTGGGCTCCTCCCGCCTATGCTTAGAATGGGTAGACCTGGGCTCCCGCCTCCAATACTTACAATGGGTAGACCTGGGCTCCTCGCGCCTATACTTACAATGGGTAGACCTGGGCTCCCGCCGCCTATACTTACAATGGGTAGACCTGGGCTCCTCGCGCCAATGCTTAGAATGGGTAGACCTGGGCTCCCGCCTCCTATGCTTACAGTGGGTAGACCTGGGCTCCTCGCGCCTATGCTTAGAATGGGTAGACCTGGGCTCCTGCCGCCTATACTTAGAATGGGTAGACCTGGGCTCCTTCCGCCTATACTTACAATGGGTAGACCTGGGCTCCTGCCGCCTCTACTTAGAATGGGTAGACCTGGGCTTCCAGCGCCTATCCTTACAGTGGGTAGACCTGGGCTCCCGCCGCCAATACTTACAATGGGTAGACCTGGGCTCCTCGCGCCTATACTTAGAATGGGTTGACCGGGGCTCCTGCCGCCTATACTTAGAATGGGTAGACCTGGGCTCCTGCCGCCTATACTTACAATGGGTAGACCTGGGCTCCTCGCGCCTATACTTAGAATGGGTAGACCTGGGCTCCTGCCGCCTATACTTAAAATGGGTAGACCTGGGCTCCCGCCTCCTATGCCTACAGTGGGTAGACCTGGGCTCCTCCCGCCTATGCTTAGAATGGGTAGACCTGGGCTCCCGCCTCCAATACTTACAATGGGTAGACCTGGGCTCCTGCCGCCTATACTTACAATGGGTAGACCTGGGCTCCCGCCTGCTATGCTTACAGTGGGTAGACCTGGGCTCCTGCCGCCTGTGCTTAGAACGGGTAGACCTGGGCTCCTGCCGCCTATACTTGCAATGGGTAGACCTGGGCTCCCAGCGCCTATACTTAGAATGGGTAGACCTGGGCTCCTGCCGCCTATACTTGCAATGGGTAGACCTGGGCTCCCAGCGCCTATACTTACAGTGGGTAGACCTGGGCTCCCGACGCCTATACTTACAATGGGTAGACCTGGGCTGCTCGCGCCTCTACTTACAATGGGTAGACCTGGGCTCCTGCCGCCTATACTTGCAATGGGTAGACCTGGGCTCCCAGCGCCTATACTTACAGTGGGTAGACCTGGGCTCCCGCCGCCTATACTTACAGTGGGTGGACCTGGGCTCCTGCCGCCTATACTTACAATGGGTAGACCTGGGCTCCTGCCGCCTATGCTTAGAACGGGTAGACCTGGGCTCCTGCCGCCTATATTTACAATGGGTAGACCTGGGCTCCTGCCGCCTATATTTACAATGGGTAGACCTGGGCTCCCGCCGCCTATACTTACAATGGGTAGGCCTGGGCTCCCGCCGCCTATGCTTACAATGGGTAGACCTGGGCTCCTCGCGCCTCTACTTAGAATGGGTAGACCTGGGCTCCCGCCGCCTATGCTTAGAATGGGTAGACCTGGGCTCCTGCCGCCTATGCTCGGAATGGGAAGACCTGGGCTCCCTCCTCCTGTGCTTACAGTGGGTAGACCTGGGCTCCTGCCGCCTGTGCTTAGAACGGGTAGACCTGGGCTCCTGCCGCCTATGCTCAGAATGGGTAGACCTGGGCTCCCGCCTCCTATGCTTACTGTGGGTAGACCTGGGCTCCTCCCGCCTATGCTTTGAACGGGTAGACCTGGGCTCCTGCCGCCTGTGCTTAGAACGGGTAGACCTGGGCTCCTGCCGCCTATGCTCGGAATGGGTAGACCTGGGCTCCCGCCTCCTATGCTTACAGTGGGTAGACCTGGGCTCCTCCCGCCTATGCTTAGAATGGGTAGACCAGGGCTCCTCGCGCCTATACTTAGAATGGGTTGACCGGGGCTCCCGCCGCCTATACTTACAATGGGTTGACCTGGGCTTCCAGCGCCTATCTTTACAGTGGGTAGACCTGGGCTCCTGACACCTATGCTCAGAATGGGTAGGCCTGGGCTCCCGCCTCCTATGCTTACAGTGGGTAGACCTGGGCTCCTGCCGCCAATACTTACAATGGGTAGACCTGGGCTCCCGCCGCCTATGCTTAGAATGGGTAGACCTGGGCTCCTGCCGCCTATGCTCGGAATGGGAAGACCTGGGCTCCCTCCTCCTGTGCTTACAGTGGGTAGACCTGGGCTCCTGCCGCCTGTGCTTAGAACGGGTAGACCTGGGCTCCTGCCGCCTATGCTCAGAATGGGTAGACCTGGGCTCCCGCCTCCTATGCTTACTGTGGGTAGACCTGGGCTCCTCCCGCCTATGCTTTGAACGGGTAGACCTGGGCTCCTGCCGCCTGTGCTCAGAACGGGTAGACCTGGGCTCCTGCCGCCTATGCTCGGAATGGGTAGACCTGGGCTCCCGCCTCCTATGCTTACAGTGGGTAGACCTGGGCTCCTCCCGCCTATGCTTAGAATGGGTAGACCAGGGCTCCTCGCGCCTATACTTAGAATGGGTTGACCGGGGCTCCCGCCGCCTATACTTACAATGGGTTGACCTGGGCTTCCAGCGCCTATCTTTACAGTGGGTAGACCTGGGCTCCTGACACCTATGCTCAGAATGGGTAGGCCTGGGCTCCCGCCTCCTATGCTTACAGTGGGTAGACCTGGGCTCCTGCCGCCAATACTTACAATGGGTAGACCTGGGCTCCCGCCGCCTATGCTTAGAATGGGTAGACCTGGGCTCCTGCCGCCTATGCTCGGAATGGGAAGACCTGGGCTCCCGCCTCCTGTGCTTACAGTGGGTAGACCTGGGCTCCCGCCGCCTATACTGACAGTGGGTGGACCTGGGCTCCCGCCGCCTATATTTACAATGGGTAGACCTGGGCTCCTGCCGCCTATGCTTAGAACGGGTAGACCTGGGCTCCTGCCGCCTATATTTACAATGGGTAGACCTGGGCTCCTGCCGCCTATATTTACAATGGGTAGACCTGGGCTCCCGCCGCCTATACTTACAATGGGTAGGCCTGGGCTCCCGCCGCCTATGCTTACAATGGGTAGACCTGGGCTCCTCGCGCCTCTACTTAGAATGGGTAGACCTGGGCTCCCGCCGCCTATGCTTAGAATGGGTAGACCTGGGCTCCTGCCGCCTATGCTCGGAATGGGAAGACCTGGGCTCCCTCCTCCTGTGCTTACAGTGGGTAGACCTGGGCTCCTGCCGCCTGTGCTTAGAACGGGTAGACCTGGGCTCCTGCCGCCTATACTTAGAATGGGTTGACCTGGGCTACCGCCGCCTATACTTAGAATGGGTAGACCTGGGCTCCTGCCGCCTATATTTACAATGGGTGGACCTGGGCTCCCGCCGCCTATACTTACAATGGGTAGGCCTGGGCTCCCGCCGCCTATACTTAGAATGGGTTGACCTGGGCTCCTGCCGCCTATATTTACAATGGGTAGACCTGGGCTCCCGCCGCCTATACTTACAATGGGTAGACCTGGGCTCCTGCCGCCTATACTTAGAATGGGTTGACCTGGGCTACCGCCGCCTATACTTAGAATGGGTAGACCTGGGCTCCTTCCGCCTATACTTACAATGGGTAGACCTGGGCTCC
>NW_027101675.1:22500-27500 GCF_035046505.1 Tiliqua scincoides
GACCTCCTGGAACCGCTTCCGGGGCACGCTCGTCACATTGGACCCCCATCGGGACAACTTCCCCGTATACCCGGGAGGACACGCCCGAGTCGGGCGTGCCGTCCGGACGCCCGGGGTTCGGCCCCAGGATCCGCCCGACCTCCTGGAACCGCTTCTGGGGCACGCTCGTCACATTCGACCCCCATCGGGACACCTTCCCCATATGCCCGGGAGGACGCGCCCGAGTCGGGTGAGCCGTCCGGACGCGCGGGGTTCGGCCCCAGGATCCGCCCGACCTCCTGGAACCGCTTCTGGGGCACGCTCGTCAAATTCGAGCCCCATCGGGACACCTTCCCCATATACCCGGGAGAACACGCCCGAGGCGGGTGTGCCGTCCGGACAACCGGGGTTCGGCCCCAGGATCCGCCCGACCTCCTGGAACCGCTTCTGGGGAACGCGCGTCAAATTCGACCCCATCGGGACTTCCGCGCCTATACTTACAATGGGTAGACCTGGGCTCCGAGCGCCCGTACTTAGAACGGGTAGACCGGGGCTCCCCGCGGGACTCGGCGCTGCGCCCAGCCCGGGTAGGGTAGGGTAGGCCTGGGCCCCGTGAAGGACGGGGCGGCACACTGCCCGGGCGCGCCTGGGCTCCCCCGTGCGGAGCGCTGACTTCCGGAGCCCAAGCCGAAGACGCCTTCCCCCCCTCTAACCGGGAGGGAACGCCCGAGTCGGGTGAGCCGTCCGGACGCGCGGGGTTCGGCCCCAGGATCCGCCCGACCTCCTGGAACCGCTTCTGGGGCACGCTCGTCACATTCGAGCCCCATCGGGACACCTTCCCCATATACCCGGGAGAACACGCCCGAGGCGGGTGTGCCGTCCGGACAACCGGGGTTCGGCCCCAGGATCCGCCCGACCTCCTGGAACCGCTTCTGGGGAACGCGCGTCAAATTCGACCCCATCGGGACTTCCGCGCCTATACTTACAATGGGTAGACCTGGGCTCCCGCCGCCTATGCTTAGAATGGGTAGACCTGGGCTCCTCGCGCCTATACTTACAATGGGTAGACCTGGGCTCCTGCCGCCTATACTTGCAATGGGTAGACCTGGGCTCCTTCCGCCTATACTTACAATGGGTAGACCTGGGCTCCCGCCTCCTATGCCTACAGTGGGTAGACCTGGGCTCCTCCCGCCTATGCTTAGAATGGGTAGACCTGGGCTCCCGCCGCCAATACTTACAATGGGTAGACCTGGGCTCCTCCCGCCTCCTATACTTACAAAGGGTAGACCTGGGCTCCTCGCGCCTATACTTAGAATGGGTTGACCGGGGCTCCTGCCGCCTATACTTACAATGGGTAGACCTGGGCTCCTCGCGCCTATACTTAGAATGGGTTGACCGGGGCTCCTGCCGCCTATACTTAGAATGGGTAGACCTGGGCTCCTGCCGCCTGTACTTAGAATGGGTAGACCTGGGCTCCTCGCGCCTATACTTAGAATGGGTAGACCTGGGCTCCTGCCGCCTATACTTACAATGGGTAGACCTGGGCTCCTTCCGCCTATACTTACAATGGGTAGACCTGGGCTCCCGCCTCCTATGCCTACAGTGGGTAGACCTGGGCTCCTCCCGCCTATGCTTAGAATGGGTAGACCTGGGCTCCCGCCTCCAATACTTACAATGGGTAGACCTGGGCTCCTCGCGCCTATACTTACAATGGGTAGACCTGGGCTCCCGCCGCCTATACTTACAATGGGTAGACCTGGGCTCCTCGCGCCAATGCTTAGAATGGGTAGACCTGGGCTCCCGCCTCCTATGCTTACAGTGGGTAGACCTGGGCTCCTCGCGCCTATGCTTAGAATGGGTAGACCTGGGCTCCTGCCGCCTATACTTAGAATGGGTAGACCTGGGCTCCTTCCGCCTATACTTACAATGGGTAGACCTGGGCTCCTGCCGCCTCTACTTAGAATGGGTAGACCTGGGCTTCCAGCGCCTATCCTTACAGTGGGTAGACCTGGGCTCCCGCCGCCAATACTTACAATGGGTAGACCTGGGCTCCTCGCGCCTATACTTAGAATGGGTTGACCGGGGCTCCTGCCGCCTATACTTAGAATGGGTAGACCTGGGCTCCTGCCGCCTATACTTACAATGGGTAGACCTGGGCTCCTCGCGCCTATACTTAGAATGGGTAGACCTGGGCTCCTGCCGCCTATACTTAAAATGGGTAGACCTGGGCTCCCGCCTCCTATGCCTACAGTGGGTAGACCTGGGCTCCTCCCGCCTATGCTTAGAATGGGTAGACCTGGGCTCCCGCCTCCAATACTTACAATGGGTAGACCTGGGCTCCTGCCGCCTATACTTACAATGGGTAGACCTGGGCTCCCGCCTGCTATGCTTACAGTGGGTAGACCTGGGCTCCTGCCGCCTGTGCTTAGAACGGGTAGACCTGGGCTCCTGCCGCCTATACTTGCAATGGGTAGACCTGGGCTCCCAGCGCCTATACTTAGAATGGGTAGACCTGGGCTCCTGCCGCCTATACTTGCAATGGGTAGACCTGGGCTCCCAGCGCCTATACTTACAGTGGGTAGACCTGGGCTCCCGACGCCTATACTTACAATGGGTAGACCTGGGCTGCTCGCGCCTCTACTTACAATGGGTAGACCTGGGCTCCTGCCGCCTATACTTGCAATGGGTAGACCTGGGCTCCCAGCGCCTATACTTACAGTGGGTAGACCTGGGCTCCCGCCGCCTATACTTACAGTGGGTGGACCTGGGCTCCTGCCGCCTATACTTACAATGGGTAGACCTGGGCTCCTGCCGCCTATGCTTAGAACGGGTAGACCTGGGCTCCTGCCGCCTATATTTACAATGGGTAGACCTGGGCTCCTGCCGCCTATATTTACAATGGGTAGACCTGGGCTCCCGCCGCCTATACTTACAATGGGTAGGCCTGGGCTCCCGCCGCCTATGCTTACAATGGGTAGACCTGGGCTCCTCGCGCCTCTACTTAGAATGGGTAGACCTGGGCTCCCGCCGCCTATGCTTAGAATGGGTAGACCTGGGCTCCTGCCGCCTATGCTCGGAATGGGAAGACCTGGGCTCCCTCCTCCTGTGCTTACAGTGGGTAGACCTGGGCTCCTGCCGCCTGTGCTTAGAACGGGTAGACCTGGGCTCCTGCCGCCTATGCTCAGAATGGGTAGACCTGGGCTCCCGCCTCCTATGCTTACTGTGGGTAGACCTGGGCTCCTCCCGCCTATGCTTTGAACGGGTAGACCTGGGCTCCTGCCGCCTGTGCTTAGAACGGGTAGACCTGGGCTCCTGCCGCCTATGCTCGGAATGGGTAGACCTGGGCTCCCGCCTCCTATGCTTACAGTGGGTAGACCTGGGCTCCTCCCGCCTATGCTTAGAATGGGTAGACCAGGGCTCCTCGCGCCTATACTTAGAATGGGTTGACCGGGGCTCCCGCCGCCTATACTTACAATGGGTTGACCTGGGCTTCCAGCGCCTATCTTTACAGTGGGTAGACCTGGGCTCCTGACACCTATGCTCAGAATGGGTAGGCCTGGGCTCCCGCCTCCTATGCTTACAGTGGGTAGACCTGGGCTCCTGCCGCCAATACTTACAATGGGTAGACCTGGGCTCCCGCCGCCTATGCTTAGAATGGGTAGACCTGGGCTCCTGCCGCCTATGCTCGGAATGGGAAGACCTGGGCTCCCTCCTCCTGTGCTTACAGTGGGTAGACCTGGGCTCCTGCCGCCTGTGCTTAGAACGGGTAGACCTGGGCTCCTGCCGCCTATGCTCAGAATGGGTAGACCTGGGCTCCCGCCTCCTATGCTTACTGTGGGTAGACCTGGGCTCCTCCCGCCTATGCTTTGAACGGGTAGACCTGGGCTCCTGCCGCCTGTGCTCAGAACGGGTAGACCTGGGCTCCTGCCGCCTATGCTCGGAATGGGTAGACCTGGGCTCCCGCCTCCTATGCTTACAGTGGGTAGACCTGGGCTCCTCCCGCCTATGCTTAGAATGGGTAGACCAGGGCTCCTCGCGCCTATACTTAGAATGGGTTGACCGGGGCTCCCGCCGCCTATACTTACAATGGGTTGACCTGGGCTTCCAGCGCCTATCTTTACAGTGGGTAGACCTGGGCTCCTGACACCTATGCTCAGAATGGGTAGGCCTGGGCTCCCGCCTCCTATGCTTACAGTGGGTAGACCTGGGCTCCTGCCGCCAATACTTACAATGGGTAGACCTGGGCTCCCGCCGCCTATGCTTAGAATGGGTAGACCTGGGCTCCTGCCGCCTATGCTCGGAATGGGAAGACCTGGGCTCCCGCCTCCTGTGCTTACAGTGGGTAGACCTGGGCTCCCGCCGCCTATACTGACAGTGGGTGGACCTGGGCTCCCGCCGCCTATATTTACAATGGGTAGACCTGGGCTCCTGCCGCCTATGCTTAGAACGGGTAGACCTGGGCTCCTGCCGCCTATATTTACAATGGGTAGACCTGGGCTCCTGCCGCCTATATTTACAATGGGTAGACCTGGGCTCCCGCCGCCTATACTTACAATGGGTAGGCCTGGGCTCCCGCCGCCTATGCTTACAATGGGTAGACCTGGGCTCCTCGCGCCTCTACTTAGAATGGGTAGACCTGGGCTCCCGCCGCCTATGCTTAGAATGGGTAGACCTGGGCTCCTGCCGCCTATGCTCGGAATGGGAAGACCTGGGCTCCCTCCTCCTGTGCTTACAGTGGGTAGACCTGGGCTCCTGCCGCCTGTGCTTAGAACGGGTAGACCTGGGCTCCTGCCGCCTATACTTAGAATGGGTTGACCTGGGCTACCGCCGCCTATACTTAGAATGGGTAGACCTGGGCTCCTGCCGCCTATATTTACAATGGGTGGACCTGGGCTCCCGCCGCCTATACTTACAATGGGTAGGCCTGGGCTCCCGCCGCCTATACTTAGAATGGGTTGACCTGGGCTCCTGCCGCCTATATTTACAATGGGTAGACCTGGGCTCCCGCCGCCTATACTTAC
>NW_027101675.1:37500-42500 GCF_035046505.1 Tiliqua scincoides
GGCCCGGGCACGCCGCGTCTCCCCGTGGGGAGCGCTGACTCCGGCAGCCCAAGCCGAAGAAGCCTTCCCCCTATACCCGGGAGGGCACGCCCGAGTCGGGTGCGACGTGCGGCCCCAGGATCCGCCCGACCTCCTGGAACCGCTTCCGGGGCACGCTCGTCACATTGGACCCCCATCGGGACAACTTCCCCGTATACCCGGGAGGACACGCCCGAGTCGGGCGTGCCGTCCGGACGCCCGGGGTTCGGCCCCAGGATCCGCCCGACCTCCTGGAACCGCTTCTGGGGCACGCTCGTCACATTCGACCCCCATCGGGACACCTTCCCCATATGCCCGGGAGGACGCGCCCGAGTCGGGTGAGCCGTCCGGACGCGCGGGGTTCGGCCCCAGGATCCGCCCGACCTCCTGGAACCGCTTCTGGGGCACGCTCGTCAAATTCGAGCCCCATCGGGACACCTTCCCCATATACCCGGGAGAACACGCCCGAGGCGGGTGTGCCGTCCGGACAACCGGGGTTCGGCCCCAGGATCCGCCCGACCTCCTGGAACCGCTTCTGGGGAACGCGCGTCAAATTCGACCCCATCGGGACTTCCGCGCCTATACTTACAATGGGTAGACCTGGGCTCCGAGCGCCCGTACTTAGAACGGGTAGACCGGGGCTCCCCGCGGGACTCGGCGCTGCGCCCAGCCCGGGTAGGGTAGGGTAGGCCTGGGCCCCGTGAAGGACGGGGCGGCACACTGCCCGGGCGCGCCTGGGCTCCCCCGTGCGGAGCGCTGACTTCCGGAGCCCAAGCCGAAGACGCCTTCCCCCCCTCTAACCGGGAGGGAACGCCCGAGTCGGGTGAGCCGTCCGGACGCGCGGGGTTCGGCCCCAGGATCCGCCCGACCTCCTGGAACCGCTTCTGGGGCACGCTCGTCACATTCGAGCCCCATCGGGACACCTTCCCCATATACCCGGGAGAACACGCCCGAGGCGGGTGTGCCGTCCGGACAACCGGGGTTCGGCCCCAGGATCCGCCCGACCTCCTGGAACCGCTTCTGGGGAACGCGCGTCAAATTCGACCCCATCGGGACTTCCGCGCCTATACTTACAATGGGTAGACCTGGGCTCCCGCCGCCTATGCTTAGAATGGGTAGACCTGGGCTCCTCGCGCCTATACTTACAATGGGTAGACCTGGGCTCCTGCCGCCTATACTTGCAATGGGTAGACCTGGGCTCCTTCCGCCTATACTTACAATGGGTAGACCTGGGCTCCCGCCTCCTATGCCTACAGTGGGTAGACCTGGGCTCCTCCCGCCTATGCTTAGAATGGGTAGACCTGGGCTCCCGCCGCCAATACTTACAATGGGTAGACCTGGGCTCCTCCCGCCTCCTATACTTACAAAGGGTAGACCTGGGCTCCTCGCGCCTATACTTAGAATGGGTTGACCGGGGCTCCTGCCGCCTATACTTACAATGGGTAGACCTGGGCTCCTCGCGCCTATACTTAGAATGGGTTGACCGGGGCTCCTGCCGCCTATACTTAGAATGGGTAGACCTGGGCTCCTGCCGCCTGTACTTAGAATGGGTAGACCTGGGCTCCTCGCGCCTATACTTAGAATGGGTAGACCTGGGCTCCTGCCGCCTATACTTACAATGGGTAGACCTGGGCTCCTTCCGCCTATACTTACAATGGGTAGACCTGGGCTCCCGCCTCCTATGCCTACAGTGGGTAGACCTGGGCTCCTCCCGCCTATGCTTAGAATGGGTAGACCTGGGCTCCCGCCTCCAATACTTACAATGGGTAGACCTGGGCTCCTCGCGCCTATACTTACAATGGGTAGACCTGGGCTCCCGCCGCCTATACTTACAATGGGTAGACCTGGGCTCCTCGCGCCAATGCTTAGAATGGGTAGACCTGGGCTCCCGCCTCCTATGCTTACAGTGGGTAGACCTGGGCTCCTCGCGCCTATGCTTAGAATGGGTAGACCTGGGCTCCTGCCGCCTATACTTAGAATGGGTAGACCTGGGCTCCTTCCGCCTATACTTACAATGGGTAGACCTGGGCTCCTGCCGCCTCTACTTAGAATGGGTAGACCTGGGCTTCCAGCGCCTATCCTTACAGTGGGTAGACCTGGGCTCCCGCCGCCAATACTTACAATGGGTAGACCTGGGCTCCTCGCGCCTATACTTAGAATGGGTTGACCGGGGCTCCTGCCGCCTATACTTAGAATGGGTAGACCTGGGCTCCTGCCGCCTATACTTACAATGGGTAGACCTGGGCTCCTCGCGCCTATACTTAGAATGGGTAGACCTGGGCTCCTGCCGCCTATACTTAAAATGGGTAGACCTGGGCTCCCGCCTCCTATGCCTACAGTGGGTAGACCTGGGCTCCTCCCGCCTATGCTTAGAATGGGTAGACCTGGGCTCCCGCCTCCAATACTTACAATGGGTAGACCTGGGCTCCTGCCGCCTATACTTACAATGGGTAGACCTGGGCTCCCGCCTGCTATGCTTACAGTGGGTAGACCTGGGCTCCTGCCGCCTGTGCTTAGAACGGGTAGACCTGGGCTCCTGCCGCCTATACTTGCAATGGGTAGACCTGGGCTCCCAGCGCCTATACTTAGAATGGGTAGACCTGGGCTCCTGCCGCCTATACTTGCAATGGGTAGACCTGGGCTCCCAGCGCCTATACTTACAGTGGGTAGACCTGGGCTCCCGACGCCTATACTTACAATGGGTAGACCTGGGCTGCTCGCGCCTCTACTTACAATGGGTAGACCTGGGCTCCTGCCGCCTATACTTGCAATGGGTAGACCTGGGCTCCCAGCGCCTATACTTACAGTGGGTAGACCTGGGCTCCCGCCGCCTATACTTACAGTGGGTGGACCTGGGCTCCTGCCGCCTATACTTACAATGGGTAGACCTGGGCTCCTGCCGCCTATGCTTAGAACGGGTAGACCTGGGCTCCTGCCGCCTATATTTACAATGGGTAGACCTGGGCTCCTGCCGCCTATATTTACAATGGGTAGACCTGGGCTCCCGCCGCCTATACTTACAATGGGTAGGCCTGGGCTCCCGCCGCCTATGCTTACAATGGGTAGACCTGGGCTCCTCGCGCCTCTACTTAGAATGGGTAGACCTGGGCTCCCGCCGCCTATGCTTAGAATGGGTAGACCTGGGCTCCTGCCGCCTATGCTCGGAATGGGAAGACCTGGGCTCCCTCCTCCTGTGCTTACAGTGGGTAGACCTGGGCTCCTGCCGCCTGTGCTTAGAACGGGTAGACCTGGGCTCCTGCCGCCTATGCTCAGAATGGGTAGACCTGGGCTCCCGCCTCCTATGCTTACTGTGGGTAGACCTGGGCTCCTCCCGCCTATGCTTTGAACGGGTAGACCTGGGCTCCTGCCGCCTGTGCTTAGAACGGGTAGACCTGGGCTCCTGCCGCCTATGCTCGGAATGGGTAGACCTGGGCTCCCGCCTCCTATGCTTACAGTGGGTAGACCTGGGCTCCTCCCGCCTATGCTTAGAATGGGTAGACCAGGGCTCCTCGCGCCTATACTTAGAATGGGTTGACCGGGGCTCCCGCCGCCTATACTTACAATGGGTTGACCTGGGCTTCCAGCGCCTATCTTTACAGTGGGTAGACCTGGGCTCCTGACACCTATGCTCAGAATGGGTAGGCCTGGGCTCCCGCCTCCTATGCTTACAGTGGGTAGACCTGGGCTCCTGCCGCCAATACTTACAATGGGTAGACCTGGGCTCCCGCCGCCTATGCTTAGAATGGGTAGACCTGGGCTCCTGCCGCCTATGCTCGGAATGGGAAGACCTGGGCTCCCTCCTCCTGTGCTTACAGTGGGTAGACCTGGGCTCCTGCCGCCTGTGCTTAGAACGGGTAGACCTGGGCTCCTGCCGCCTATGCTCAGAATGGGTAGACCTGGGCTCCCGCCTCCTATGCTTACTGTGGGTAGACCTGGGCTCCTCCCGCCTATGCTTTGAACGGGTAGACCTGGGCTCCTGCCGCCTGTGCTCAGAACGGGTAGACCTGGGCTCCTGCCGCCTATGCTCGGAATGGGTAGACCTGGGCTCCCGCCTCCTATGCTTACAGTGGGTAGACCTGGGCTCCTCCCGCCTATGCTTAGAATGGGTAGACCAGGGCTCCTCGCGCCTATACTTAGAATGGGTTGACCGGGGCTCCCGCCGCCTATACTTACAATGGGTTGACCTGGGCTTCCAGCGCCTATCTTTACAGTGGGTAGACCTGGGCTCCTGACACCTATGCTCAGAATGGGTAGGCCTGGGCTCCCGCCTCCTATGCTTACAGTGGGTAGACCTGGGCTCCTGCCGCCAATACTTACAATGGGTAGACCTGGGCTCCCGCCGCCTATGCTTAGAATGGGTAGACCTGGGCTCCTGCCGCCTATGCTCGGAATGGGAAGACCTGGGCTCCCGCCTCCTGTGCTTACAGTGGGTAGACCTGGGCTCCCGCCGCCTATACTGACAGTGGGTGGACCTGGGCTCCCGCCGCCTATATTTACAATGGGTAGACCTGGGCTCCTGCCGCCTATGCTTAGAACGGGTAGACCTGGGCTCCTGCCGCCTATATTTACAATGGGTAGACCTGGGCTCCTGCCGCCTATATTTACAATGGGTAGACCTGGGCTCCCGCCGCCTATACTTACAATGGGTAGGCCTGGGCTCCCGCCGCCTATGCTTACAATGGGTAGACCTGGGCTCCTCGCGCCTCTACTTAGAATGGGTAGACCTGGGCTCCCGCCGCCTATGCTTAGAATGGGTAGACCTGGGCTCCTGCCGCCTATGCTCGGAATGGGAAGACCTGGGCTCCCTCCTCCTGTGCTTACAGTGGGTAGACCTGGGCTCCTGCCGCCTGTGCTTAGAACGGGTAGACCTGGGCTCCTGCCGCCTATACTTAGAATGGGTTGACCTGGGCTACCGCCGCCTATACTTAGAATGGGTAGACCTGGGCTCCTGCCGCCTATATTTACAATGGGTGGACCTGGGC